>NW_027308379.1:0-118000 GCF_047496885.1 Scyliorhinus torazame | reverse complement strand
GGTAAAATTAAACACAGCCCGACATTAAATACGGTACAATGAAACAGTGCCCCACAGTGAACAATGTACAATTAAACATAGCCCGACATTAAATACGGTACAATGAAACAGTGTCCTATACTGAACAAGGCAAAATGAAACAGAGCCCGACATTAAATACAGTAAAATGAAACAGTGCCCTACAGTGAACAATGTACAATTAAACACAGCCCGACATTAAATACGGTACAATGAAACGGTGCCCTACACTGAACAATGTAAAATTAAACAAAGCTCGACATTAAATACGGTACAATGAAACAGTGCCCGACACTGAACAAGGTAAAATTAAACAGAGCCCGACATTAAATACAGTAAAATGAAACACTGCCCCACAGTGAACAACGTACAATTAAACACAGCCCGACATTAAATACAGTGCAGTGAAACAGTGCCCTACAGTAAACAAGGCAAAATTAAACAGAGCCCAACATTAAATACAGTACAATGAAACAGTGCCCTACACTGAACAATGTAACATTAAACAGAGACCGACATTAAATAAGGGACAATGAAACTGTGCCCGACAGTGAACAAGGTAAAATTAAACAGAGCCCAACATTAAATACAGCACAATGAAACAATGCCCTACAGTGAAGAATGTAAAATTAAACACAGACCTACATTAAATACAGTACAATGAAACAGTGACCTACAGTGAACAATGTAAAATTAAACATAGCCCGACATTAAATACGGTACAATGAAACAGTGCCCTACAGTGAACAATGTAAAATTAAACAGATCACGACATTAAATACAGTACAATGAAACAGTGCCCTACACTGAACAAGGTAAAATTAAACAGAGCCCAACATTAAATACAGTACAATGAAACAGTGCCCTACAGTGAACAATGTACAATTAAACACAGCCCGACATTAAATACAGTACAATGAATCAGTGCCCTACACTGAACAATGTAACATTAAACAGAGCCCGACATTAAATACGGTACAATGAAACAGTGCCCTACACTGAACAATGTACAATTAAACACAGCCCGACATTAAATACAGTACAATAAAACAGTGACCTACACTGAACAAGGTAAAATTAAACAGAGCCCGACATTAAATACAGTACAATAAAACAGTGACCTACAGTAAACAAGGCAAAATTAAACAGAGCCCGACATTAAATACAGTACAATGAAACAGTGCCCTACACTGAACAATGTAACATTAAACAGAGACCGACAATAAATACGGGACAATGAAACAGTGCCCGACAATGAACAATGTAAAAATAAACAGAGCACGACATTAAATACAGTACACTGTAACAGTGCCGTCCACTGAGCAAGGTAAAATTAAACACAGCCCGACATTAAATACGGTACAATGAAACAGTGCCCCACAGTGAACAATGTACAATTAAACATAGCCCGACATTAAATACGGTACAATGAAACAGTGTCCTATACTGAACAAGGCAAAATGAAACAGAGCCCGACATTAAATACAGTAAAATGAAACAGTGCCCTACAGTGAACAATGTACAATTAAACACAGCCCGACATTAAATACGGTACAATGAAACGGTGCCCTACACTGAACAATGTAAAATTAAACAAAGCTCGACATTAAATACGGTACAATGAAACAGTGCCCGACACTGAACAAGGTAAAATTAAACAGAGCCCGACATTAAATACAGTAAAATGAAACACTGCCCCACAGTGAACAACGTACAATTAAACACAGCCCGACATTAAATACAGTGCAGTGAAACAGTGCCCTACAGTAAACAAGGCAAAATTAAACAGAGCCCAACATTAAATACAGTACAATGAAACAGTGCCCTACACTGAACAATGTAACATTAAACAGAGCCCGACATTAAATAAGGGACAATGAAACTGTGCCCGACAGTGAACAAGGTAAAATTAAACAGAGCCCAACATTAAATACAGCACAATGAAACAATGCCCTACAGTGAAGAATGTAAAATTAAACACAGACCTACATTAAATACAGTACAATGAAACAGTGACCTACAGTGAACAATGTAAAATTAAACATAGCCCGACATTAAATACGGTACAATGAAACAGTGCCCTACAGTGAACAATGTAAAATTAAACAGATCACGACATTAAATACAGTACAATGAAACAGTGCCCTACACTGAACTTGGTAAAATTAAACAGAGCCCGACATTAAATACGGTACAATGAAACAGTGCCCTACAGTGAACAATGTAAAATAAAACACAGCCCGACATTAAATACGGTACAATGAAACAGTGCCCTACATTGAACAATGTACAATGAAACACAGCCCGACAGTAAATACGGTACAATGAAACAGTGCCCTACACTGAACAATGTAAAATTAAACAGAGCCCGACATTAAATACGGTACAGTGAAACAGTGCCCTACACTGAACAATGTAAAATTAAACAGAGCCCGACATTAAATACAGTACAATGAATCAGTGCCCTACAGTGAACAATGTAAAATTAAACAGAGCCCCACATTAAAAACGGGAAAATGAAACAGTGCCCGACAGTGAACAAGGTAAAATTAAACAGAGCCCAACATTAAATACAGCACAATGAAACAATGCCCTACAGTGAAGAATGTAAAATTAATGAGAGCCCGACATTAAATACGGTACAATGAATCAGTGCCCTACACTAAACAATGTAAAATTAAACACAGCCCGACATTAAATACAGTACAATGAAACAGTGCCCTACAGTGAACAAGGTAAAATTAAACAGAGCCCGACATTAAATACGGTACAATGAAACAGTGCCCTACAGTGAACAATGTAAAATTAAACAGAGCCCGACATTAAATACGGTACAATGAAACAGTGCCCTACAGTGAACAATGTAAAAATAAACAGAGCCCGACATTAAATACAGTACAATGAAACAGTGACCTACAGTAAAAAAATGCAAAATTAAACAGAGCCCGACATTAAATACAGTACAGTGAAACAGTGCCCTACACTGAACAATGTAAAATTAAACAGAGCCCGACATTAAATACGGGGCAATGAAACAGTGCCCGACAGTGAACAAGGTAAAATTAAACAGAGCCCGACATTAAATACAGTACAATGAAACAGTGACCTACAGTAAAAAAGGCAAAATTAAACAGAGCCCGACATTAAATACAGGACAATGAAACAGTGCCCTACACTGAACAAGGTAAAATTAAACAGAGCCCAACATTAAATACAGTACAATGAAACAGTGCCCTACACTGAACAAGGTAAAATTAAACAGAGCCCAACATTAAATACAGCACAATGAAACAATGCCCTACAGTGAAGAATGTAAAATTAATGAGAGCCCGACATTAAATACGGTACAATGAATCAGTGCCCTACACTAAACAATGTAAAATTAAACACAGCCCGACATTAAATACAGTACAATGAAACAATGCCCTACAGTGAAGAATGTAAAATTAATGAGAGCCCGACATTAAATACGGTACAATGAATCAGTGCCCTACACTAAACAATGTAAAATTAAACACAGCCCGACATTAAATACAGTACAATGAAACAGTGCCCTACAGTGAACAAGGTAAAATTAAACAGAGCCCGACATTAAATACGGTACAATGAAACAGTGCCCTACAGTGAACAATGTAAAATTAAACAGAGCCCGACATTAAATACGGTACAATGAAACAGTGCCCTACAGTGAACAATGTAAAAATAAACAGAGCCCGACATTAAATACAGTACAATGAAACAGTGACCTACAGTAAAAAAATGCAAAATTAAACAGAGCCCGACATTAAATACAGTACAGTGAAACAGTGCCCTACACTGAACAATGTAAAATTAAACAGAGCCCGACATTAAATACGGGGCAATGAAACAGTGCCCGACAGTGAACAAGGTAAAATTAAACAGAGCCCGACATTAAATACAGTACAATGAAACAGTGACCTACAGTAAAAAAGGCAAAATTAAACAGAGCCCGACATTAAATACAGGACAATGAAACAGTGCCCTACACTGAACAAGGTAAAATTAAACAGAGCCCAACATTAAATACAGTACAATGAAACAGTGCCCTACACTGAACAAGGTAAAATTAAACAGAGCGCAACATTAAATACAGCACAATGAAACAATGCCCTACAGTGAACAATGTAAAATTAAACAGAGCCCGACATTAAATACGGTACAATGAAACAGTGCCCGACACTGAACAAGGTAAAATTAAACAGAGCCCGACATTAAATACAGTACAATGAAACAGTGACCTACAGTAAACAAGGCAAAATTAAACAGAGCCCGACATTAAATACAGTACAATGAAACAGTGCCCTTCACTGAACAATGTAACATTAAACAGAGCCCGACATTAAATACGGGACAATGAAGCAGTGCCCGACAGTGAACAATGTAAAATTAAACAGAGCACGACATTAAATACAGTACACTGTAACAGTGCCGTCCACTGAGCAAGGTAAAATTAAACACAGCCCGACATTAAATACGGTAAAATGAAACAGTGCCCGACACTGAACAAGGCAAAATTAAACACAGCCCGACATTAAATACGGTACAATGAAAGAGGGCCCTACACTGAACAATGTAAAATTAAACACAGCCTGACATTAAATACGGAACAATGAAACAGTGCCCTACCAGCAACAATGTAAAATTAAACAGAGCCCGACATTAAATACGGTACAATGAAACAGTGCCCTACACTGAACAAGGTAAAATGAAACAGAGCCCGACATTAAATACAGTACAATGAAACAGTGCCCTACACTGAACAAGGCAAAATTAAACACAGCCCGACATTAAATACGGTACAATGAAAGAGGGCCCTACACTGAACAATGTAAAATTAAACACAGCCTGACATTAAATACTGTACAATGAAACAGTGCACTACCAGCAACAATGTAAAATTAAACAGAGCCCGACATTAAATACGGTACAATGAAACAGTGCCCTACACTGAACAAGGTAAAATTAAACAGAGCCCAACAGTAAATACGGTACAATGAAACGGTGCCCTACACTGAACAATGTACAATTAAACACAGCCCGACATTAAATACGGCAAAATGAAACAGTGTCCTATACTGAACAAGGCAAAATGAAACAGAGCCCGACATTAAATACAGTACAATGAAACAGTGCCCTACAGTGAACAATGTAAAATTAAACAGAGCCCGACATTAAATACAGTACAATGAATCAGTGCCCTACACTGAGCAATGTAAAATTAAACTCAGCCCGACATTAAATACGGTACAATGAAACAGTGCCCTACAGTGAACAATGTACAATTAAACACAGCCCGACAGTAAATACGGTACAATGAAACGGTGCCCTACACTGAACAATGTAAAATTAAACAAAGCTCGACATTAAATACGGTACAATGAAACAGTGCCCGACACTGAACAAGGTAAAATTAAACAGAGCCCGACATTAAATACAGTAAAATGAAACACTGCCCCACAGTGAACAACGTACAATTAAACAGAGCCCGACATTAAATAAGGGACAATGAAACTGTGCCCGACAGTGAACAAGGTAAAATTAAACAGAGCCCAACATTAAATACAGCACAATGAAACAATGCCCTACAGTGAAGAATGTAAAATTAAACACAGACCTACATTAAATACAGTACAATGAAACAGTGACCTACAGTGAACAATGTAAAATTAAACATATCCCGACATTAAATACGGTACAATGAAACAGTGCCCTACAGTGAACAATGTAAAATTAAACAGATCACGACATTAAATACAGTACAATGAAACAGTGCCCTACACTGAACTTGGTAAAATTAAACAGAGCCCGACATGAAATACGGTACAATGAAACAGTGCCCTACAGTGAGCAATGTAAAATAAAACACAGCCCGACATTAAATACGGTACAATGAAACAGTGCCCTACATTGAACAATGTACAATGAAACACAGCCCGACAGTAAATACGGTACAATGAAACAGTGCCCTACACTGAACAATGTAAAATTAAACAGAGCCCGACATTAAATACGGTACAGTGAAACAGTGCCCTACACTGAACAATGTAAAATTAAACAGAGCCCGACATTAAATACAGTACAATGAATCAGTGCCCTACACTGAACAATGTAAAATTAAACAGAGCCCGACATTAAATACGGTACAATGAATCAGTGCCCTACACTGAACAATGTAAAATTAAACACAGCCCGACATTAAATACGGTACAATGAAACAGTGCCCTACACTGAACAATGTAAAATTAAACAGAGCCCGACATTAAATACGGTACAATGAAACAGTGCCCTACAGTGAACAATGTAAAATTAAACAGAGCCCCACATTAAAAACGGGAAAATGAAACAGTGCCCGACAGTGAACAATGTAAAATTAAACAGAGCCCAACATTAAATACAGCACAATGAAACAATGCCCTACAGTGAAGAATGTAAAATTAATGAGAGCCCGACATTAAATACGGTACAATGAATCAGTGTCCTTCACTGAACAATGTAAAATTAAACACAGCCCGACATTAAATACGGTACAATGAATCAGTGCCCTACACTAAACAATGTAAAATTAAACACAGCCCGACATTAAATACAGTACAATGAAACAGTGCCCTACAGTGAACAAGGTAAAATTAAACAGAGCCCGACATTAAATACGGTACAATGAAATAGTGCCCTACAGTGAACAATGTAAAATTAAACAGAGCCCGACATTAAATACGGTACAATGAAACAGTGCCCTACAGTGAACAATGTAAAAATAAACAGAGCCCGACATTAAATACAGTACAATGAAACAGTGACCTACAGTAAAAAAAGTCAAAATTAAACAGAGCCCGACATTAAATACAGTACAATGAAACAGTGCCCTACACTGAACAATGTAAAATTAAACAGAGCCCGACATTAAATACGGGGCAATGAAACAGTGCCCGACAGTGAACAAGGTAAAATTAAACAGAGCCCGACATTAAATACAGTACAATGAAACAGTGACCTACAGTAAAAAAGGCAAAATTAAACAGAGCCCGACATTAAATACAGGACAATGAAACAGTGCCCTACACTGAACAAGGTAAAATTAAACACAGCCCGACATTAAATACGGCAAAATGAAACAGTGTCCTATACTGAACAAGGCAAAATGAAACAGAGCCCGACATTAAATACAGTACAATGAAACAGTGCCCTACAGTGAACAATGTAAAATTAAACAGAGCCCGACATTAAATACAGTACAATGAATCAGTGCCCTACACTGAGCAATGTAAAATTAAACTCAGCCCGACATTAAATACGGTACAATGAAACAGTGCCCTACAGTGAACAATGTACAATTAAACACAGCCCGACAGTAAATACGGTACAATGAAACGGTGCCCTACACTGAACAATGTAAAATTAAACAAAGCTCGACATTAAATACGGTACAATGAAACAGTGCCCGACACTGAACAAGGTAAAATTAAACAGAGCCCGACATTAAATACAGTAAAATGAAACACTGCCCCACAGTGAACAACGTACAATTAAACACAGCCCGACAATAAATACGGTACAGTGAAACAGTGCCCTACAGTAAACAAGGCAAAATTAAACAGAGCCCAACATTAAAGACAGTACAATGAAACAGTGCCCTACACTGAACAATGTAACATTAAACAGAGCCCGACATTAAATAAGGGACAATGAAACTGTGCCCGACAGTGAACAAGGTGAAATTAAACAGAGCCCAACATTAAATACAGCACAATGAAACAATGCCCTACAGTGAAGAATGTAAAATTAAACACAGACCTACATTAAATATAGTACAATGAAACAGTGACCTACAGTGAACAATGTAAAATTAAACATATCCCGACATTAAATACGGTACAATGAAACAGTGCCCTACAGTGAACAATGTAAAATTAAACAGATCACGACATTAAATACAGTACAATGAAACAGTGCCCTACACTGAACTTGGTAAAATTAAACAGAGCCCGACATGAAATACGGTACAATGAAACAGTGCCCTACAGTGAACAATGTAAAATAAAACACAGCCCGACATTAAATACGGTACAATGAAACAGTGCCCTACATTGAACAATGTACAATGAAACACAGCCCGACAGTAAATACGGTACAATGAAACAGTGCCCTACACTGAACAATGTAAAATTAAACAGAGCCCGACATTAAATACGGTACAGTGAAACAGTGCCCTACACTGAACAATGTAAAATTAAACAGAGCCCGACATTAAATACAGTACAATGAATCAGTGCCCTACACTGAACAATGTAAAATTAAACAGAGCCCGACATTAAATACGGTACAATGAATCAGTGCCCTACACTGAACAATGTAAAATTAAACACAGCCCGACATTAAATACGGTACAATGAAACAGTGCCCTACACTGAACAATGTAAAATTAAACAGAGCCCGACATTAAATACGGTACAATGAAACAGTGCCCTACAGTGAACAATGTAAAATTAAACAGAGCCCCACATTAAAAACGGGAAAATGAAACAGTGCCCGACAGTGAACAATGTAAAATTAAACAGAGCCCAACATTAAATACAGCACAATGAAACAATGCCCTACAGTGAAGAATGTAAAATTAATGAGAGCCCGACATTAAATACGGTACAATGAAACAGTGACCTACAGTAAAAAAGGCAAAATTAAACAGAGCCCGACATTAAATACAGGACAATGAAACAGTGCCCTACACTGAACAAGGTAAAATTAAACAGAGCCCAACATTAAATACAGTACAATGAAACAGTGCCCTACACTGAACAAGGTAAAATTAAACAGAGCGCAACATTAAATACAGCACAATGAAACAATGCCCTACACTGAACAAGGTAAAATTAAACAGAGCCCGACATTAAATACAGCACAATGAAACAATGTCCTACAGTGAACAATGTAAAATTAAACACAGCCCGACATTAAATACAGTAAAATGCAACAGAGCCCTACACTGAACAAGGTAAAATTAAACAGAGCCCGACATTAAATACAGTACAATGAAACAGTGCCCGACACTGAACAAGGTAAAATTAAACAGAGCCCGACATTAAATACAGTACAATGAAACAGTGACCTACAGTAAACAAGGCAAAATTAAACAGAGCCCGACATTAAATACAGTACAATGAAACAGTGCCCTTCACTGAACAATGTAACATTAAACAGAGCCCGACATTAAATACGGGACAATGAAACAGTGCCCGACAGTGAACAATGTTAAATTAAACAGAGCACGACATTAAATACAGTACACTGTAACAGTGCCGTCCACTGAGCAAGGTTAAATTAAACACAGCCCGACATTAAATACGGTACAATGAAACAGTGCCCTACAGTGAACAATGTACAATTAAACACAGCCCGACATTAAATACGGTAAAATGAAACAGTGCCCGACACTGAACAAGGCAAAATTAAACACAGCCCGACATTAAATACGGTACAATGAAAGAGGGCCCTACACTGAACAATGTAAAATTAAACACAGCCTGACATTAAATACGGTACAATGAAACAGTGCCCTACACTGAACAAGGTAAAATGAAACAGAGCCCGACATTAAATACGGTACAATGAAACAGTGCCCTACAGTGAACAATGTACAATTAAACACAGCCCAACAGTAAATACGGTACAATGAAACTGTGCCCTACACTGAACAATGTAAAATTAAACACAGCCCGACATTAAATACGGTACAATGAAACAGTGCCCTACACTGAACAAGGTAAAATGAAACAGAGCCCGACATGAAATACAGTAAAATGAAACAGTGCCCTACAGTGAACAATGTACAATTAAACACAGCCCGACATTAAATACGGTACAATGAAACAGTGCCCTACATTGAACAATGTACAATGAAACACAGCCCGACAGTAAATACGGTACAATGAAACAGTGCCCTACACTGAACAATGTAAAATTAAACAGAGCCCGACATTAAATACGGTACAATGAAACAGTGCCCTACACTGAACAATGTAAAATTAAACAGAGCCCGACATTAAATACGGTACAGTGAAACAGTGCCCTACACTGAACAATGTAAAATTAAACAGAGCCCGACATTAAATACAGTACAATGAAACAGTGCCCTACAGTGAACAATGTAAAATTAAACAGAGCCCGACATTAAATACAGTACAATGAAACAGTGCCCTACAGTGAATAATGTAAAATTAATCAGAGCCCCACATTAAAAACGGGAAAATGAAACAGTGCCCGACAGTGAACAAGGTAAAATTAAACAGATCCCAACATTAAATACAGCACAATGAAACAATGCCCTACAGTGAAGAATGTAAAATTAATGAGAGCCCGACATTAAATACGGTACAATGAAACAGTGTCCTTCACTGAACAATGTAAAATTAAACACAGCCCGACATTAAATACGGTACAATGAATCAGTGTCCTTCACTGAACAATGTAAAATTAAACACAGCCCGACATTAAATACGGTACAATGAATCAGTGCCCTACACTAAACAATGTAAAATTAAACACAGCCCGACATTAAATACAGTACAATGAAACATTGCCCTCCAGTGAACAAGGTAAAATTAAACAGAGCCCGACATTAAATACGGTACAATGAAACAGTGCCCTACAGTGAACAATGTAAAAATAAACAGAGCCCGACATTAAATACAGTACAATGAAACAGTGACCTACAGTAAAAAAAGGCAAAATTAAACAGAGCCCGACATTAAATACAGTACAATGAAACAGTGCCCTACACTGAACAATGTAAAATTAAACAGAGCCCGACATTAAATACGGGGCAATGAAACAGTGCCCGACAGTGAACAAGGTAAAATTAAACAGAGCCCGACATTAAATACAGTACAATGAAACAGTGACCTACAGTAAAAAAGGCAAAATTAAACAGAGCCCGACATTAAATACAGGACAATGAAACAGTGCCCTACACTGAACAAGGTAAAATTAAACAGAGCCCAACATTAAATACAGTACAATGAAACAGTGCCCTACACGGAACAAGGTAAAATTAAACAGAGCGCAACATTAAATACAGCACAATGAAACAATGCCCTACAGTGAACAATGTAAAATTAAACACAGCCCGACATTAAATACAGTAAAATGAAACAGTGCCCTACACTGAACAAGGTAAAATTAAACAGAGCCCGACATTAAATACGGTACAATGAAACAGTGCCCGACACTGAACAAGGTAAAATTAAACAGAGCCCGACATTAAATACAGTACAATGAAACAGTGACCTACAGTAAACAAGGCAAAATTAAACAGAGCCCGACATTAAATACAGTACAATGAAACAGTGCCCTACACTGAACAATGTAACATTAAACAGAGCCCGACATTAAATACGGTACAATGAAACAGTGCCCTACACTGAACAAGGTAAAATGAAACAGAGCCCGACATGAAATACAGTAAAATGAAACAATGCCCGACAGTGAACAATGTAAAATTAAACAGAGCACGACATTAAATACGGTACAATGTAACAGTGCCGTCCACTGAGCAAGGTAAAATTAAACACAGCCCGACATTAAATACGGTACAATGAAACAGTGCCCTACAGTGAACAATGTACAATTAAACACAGCCCGACATTAAATACGGTAAAATGAAACAGTGCCCGACACTGAACAAGGCAAAATTAAACACAGCCCGACATTAAATACGGTACAATGAAAGAGTGCCCTACACTGAACAATGTAAAATTAAACACAGCCCGACATTAAATACGGTACAATGAAACAGTGCCCTACACTGAACAAGGTAAAATGAAACAGAGCCCGACATTAAATACAGTAAAATGAAACAGTGCCCTACAGTGAACAATGTACAATTAAACACAGCCCGACAGTAAATACGGTACAATGAAACGGTGCCCTACACTGAACAATGTAAAATTAAACACAGCCCGACATTAAATACGGTACAATGAAACAGTGCCCTACACTGAACAAGGTAAAATGAAACAGAGCCCGACATGAAATACAGTAAAATGAAACAGTGCCCTACAGGGAACAATGTACAATTAAACACAGCCCGACATTAAATACGGTAAAATGAAACAGTGCCCGACACTGAACAAGGTAAAATTAAACAGAGCCCGACATTAAATACAGTACAATGAAACAGTGCCCTACAGTGAACAATGTGCAATTAAACACAGCCCGACACTAAATACGGTACAGTGAAACAGTGCCCTACAGTAAACAAGGCAAAATTGAACAGAGCCCGACATTAAATAGAGTACAATGAAACAGTGCCCTCCACTGAGGAAGGTAAAATTAAACAGAGCCCGACATTAAATACAGTACAATGAAACAGTGCCCTACACTGAACAATGTAAAATTAATCAGAGCCCGACATTAAATACGGGACAATGAAACAGTGCCCGACAGTGAACAAGGTAATATTAAACAGAGCCCAACATTAAATACAGTACAATGAAACAGTGCCCTACAGTGAACAATGTGCAATTAAACACAGCCCGACACTAAATACGGTACAGTGAAACAGTGCCCTACAATAAACAAGGCAAAATTAAACAGAGCCCGACATTAAATAGAGTACAATGAAACAGTGCCCTTCACTGAACAATGTAAAATTAAACAGATCCCGACATTAAATACAGTACAATGAAACAGTGCCCGACACTGAACAATGTAACATTAAACAGAGCCCGACATTAAATAAGGGACAATGAAACAGTGCCCGACAGTGAACAAGGTAAAATTAAACAGAGCCCAACATTAAATACAGCACAATGAAACAATGCCCTACAGTGAAGAATGTAAAATTAAACACAGACCTACATTAAATACAATACAATGAAACAGTGACCTACAGTGAACAATGTAAAATTAAACATAGCCCGACATTAAATACGGTACAATGAAACAGTGCCCTACAGTGAACATTGTAAAATTAAACAGAGCACGACATTAAATACAGTACAATGTAACAGTGCCCTACACTGAACAATGTAAAATTAAACAGAGCCCGACGTTAAATACGGTACAATGAAACAGTGCCCTACAGTGAACAATGTACAATTAAACACAACCCGACACTAAATACGGTACAATGAAACAGTGCCCTACAGTGAACAATGTACAATTAAACACAGCCCGACATTAAATACGGTACAATGAAACAGTGCCCTACACTGAACAAGGTAAAATGAAACAGAGCCCGACATGAAATACAGTAAAATGAAACAGAGCCCGACATTAAATACAGTAAAATGAAACAGTGCCCTACAGTGAACAATGTACAATTAAACACAGCCCGACAGTAAATACGGTACAATGAAACGGTGCGCTACACTGAACAATGTAAAATTAAACACAGCCCGACATTAAATACGGTACAATGAAACAGTGCCCTACAGTGAACAATGTACAATTAAACACAACCCGACACTAAATACGGTACAATGAAACAGTGCCCTACAGTGAACAATGTACAATTAAACACAGCCCGACATTAAATACGGTACAATGAAACAGTGCCCTACACTGAACAAGGTAAAATGAAACAGAGCCCGACATGAAATACAGTAAAATGAAACAGTGCCCTACACTGAACAATGTAAAATTAAACACAGCCCGACATTAAATACGGTACAATGAAACAGTGCCCTACACTGAACAATGTACAATTAAACACAGCCCGACATTAAATACGGTACAATGAAACAGTGCCCTACATTGAACAATGTACAATGAAACACAGCCCGAGAGTAAATACGGTACAATGAAACAGTGCCCTACACTGAACAATGTAAAATTAAACAGAGCCCGACATTAAATACGGTACAGTGAAACAGTGCCCTACACTGAACAATGTACAATTAAACAGAGCCCGAGAGTAAATACGGTACAGTGAAACAGTGCCCTACACTGAACAATGTAAAATTAAACACAGCCCGACATTAAATACGGTACAATGAATCAGTGCCCTACACTAAACAATGTAAAATTAAACACAGCCCGACATTAAATACAGTACAATGAAACAGTGCCCTACAGTGAACAAGGTAAAATTAAACAGAGCCCGACATTAAATACGGTACAATGAAACAGTGCCCTACAGTGAACAATGTAAAATTAAACAGAGCCCGACATTAAATACGGTACAATGAAACAGTGCCCTACAGTGAACAATGTAAAAATAAACAGAGCCCGACATTAAATACGGGGCAATGAAACAGTGCCCGACAGTGAACAAGGTAAAATTAAACAGAGCCCGACATTAAATACAGTACAATGAAACAGTGACCTACAGTAAAAAAGGCAAAATTAAACAGAGCCCGACATTAAATGCAGCACAATGAAACAATGCCCTACAGTGAACAATGTAAAATTAAACACAGCCCGACATTAAATACAGTAAAATGAAACAGTGCCCTACACTGAACAAGGTAAAATTAAACAGAGCCCGACATTAAATACGGTACAATGAAACAGTGCCCGACACTGAACAAGGTAAAATTAAACAGAGCCCGACATTAAATACAGTACAATGAAACAGGGACCTACAGTAAACAAGGCAAAATTAAACAGAGCCCGACATTAAATACAGTACAATGAAACAGTGCCCTACAGTGAACAATGTACAATTAAACACAGCCCGACATTAAATACGGTACAATGAAACGGTGCCCTACACTGAACAATGTAAAATTAAACACAGCCCGTCATTAAATACGGTACAATGAAACAGTGCCCTACACTGAACAAGGTAAAATGAAACAGAGCCCGACATGAAATACAGTAAAATGAAACAGTGCCCTACAGTGAACAATGTACAATTAAACACAGCCCGACATTAAATACGGTACAATGAAACAGTGCCCTACACTGAACAAGGTAAAATTAAACAGAGCCCGACATTAAATACAGTACAATGAAACAGTGCCCTACAGTGAACAATGTGCAATTAAACACAGCCCGACACTAAATACGGTACAGTGAAACAGTGCCCTACAGTAAACAAGGCAAAATTAAACAGAGCCCGACATTAAATACAGTACAATGAAACAGTGCCCTACACTGAACAAGGTAATATTAAACAGAGCCCAACATTAAATACAGTACAATGAAACAGTGCCCGACACTGAACAATGTAACATTAAACAGAGCCCGACATTAAATAAGGGACAATGAAACAGTGCCCGACAGTGAACAAGGTAAAATTAAACAGAGCCCAACATTAAATACAGCACAATGAAACAATGCCCTACAGTGAAGAATGTAAAATTAAACACAGACCTACATTAAATACAGTACAATGAAACAGTGACCTACAGTGAACAATGTAAAATTAAACATAGCCCGACATTAAATACGGTACAATGAAACAGTGCCCTACAGTGAACATTGTAAAATTAAAAAGAGCACGACATTAAATACAGTACAATGTAACAGTGCCCTACAGTGAACAATGTAAAATTAAACAGAGCCCGACATTAAATACAGTACAATGTAACAGTGCCCTACACTGAACAAGGTAAAATTAAACAGAGCCCGACATTAAATACGGTACAATGAAACAGTGCCCTACAGTGAACAATGTACAATTAAACACAGCCCGACACTAAATACGGTATAATGAAACAGTGCCCTACAGTGAACAATGTACAATTAAACACAGCCCGACATTAAATACGGTACAATGAAACAGTGCCCTACACTGAACAAGGTAAAATGAAACAGAGCCCGACATGAAATACAGTAAAATGAAACAGTGCCCTACAGTGAACAATGTACAATTAAACACAGCCCGACATTAAATACGGTACAATGAAACAGTGCCCTACACTGAACAAGGTAAAATTAAACAGAGCCCGACATTAAATACAGTACAATGAAACAGTGCCCTACAGTGACCAATGTACAATTAAACACAGCCCGACACTAAATACGGTACAGTGAAACTGTGCCCTACAGTAAACAAGGCAAAATTAAAAAGAGCCCGACATTAAATACAGTACAATGAAACAGTGCCCTACACTGAACAATGTAAAATTAATCAGAGCCCGACATTAAATACGGGACAATGAAACAGTGCCCGACAGTGAACAAGGTAATATTAAACAGAGCCCAACATTAAATACAGTACAATGAAACAGTGCCCGACACTGAACAATGTAACATTAAACAGAGCCCGACATTAAATAAGGGACAATGAAACAGTGCCCGACAGTGAACAAGGTAAAATTAAACAGAGCCCAACATTAAATACAGCACACTGAAACAATGCCCTACAGTGAAGAATGTAAAATTAAACACAGACCTACATTAAATACAGTACAATGAAACAGTGACCTACAGTGAACAATGTAAAATTAAACATAGCCCGACATTAAATACGGTACAATGAAACAGTGCCCTACAGTGAACATTGTAAAATTAAACAGAGCACGACATTAAATACGGTAAAATGAAACAGTGCCCGACACTGAACAAGGTAAAATTAAACAGAGCCCGACATTAAATACAGTACAATGAAACAGTGCCCTACAGTGAACAATGTGCAATTAAACACAGCCCGACACTAAATACGGTACAGTGAAACAGTGCCCGACACTGAACAAGGTAAAATTAAACAGAGCCCGACATTAAATACAGTACAATGAAACAGTGCCCTACAGTGAACAATGTGCAATTAAACACAGCCCGACACTAAATACGGTACAGTGAAACAGTGCCCTACAGTAAACAAGGCAAAATTAAACAGAGCCCGACATTAAATAGAGTACAATGAAACAGTGCCCTACACTGAACAATGTAAAATTAATCACAGCCCGACATTAAATACGCGACAATGAAACAGTGCCCGACAGTGAACAAGGTAATATTAAACAGAGCCCAACATTAAATACAGTACAATGAAACAGTGCCCTACAGTGAACAATGTGCAATTAAACACAGCCCGACACTAAATACGGTACAGTGAAACAGTGCCCTACAGTAAACAAGGCAAAATTAAACAGAGCCCGACATTAAATAGAGTACAATGAAACAGTGCCCTACACTGAACAATGTAAAATTAAACAGATCCCGACATTAAATACAGTACAATGAAACAGTGCCCGACACTGAACAATGTAACATTAAACAGAGCCCGACATTAAATAAGGGACAATGAAACAGTGCCCGACAGTGAACAAGGTAAAATTAAACAGAGCCCAACATTAAATACAGCACAATGAAACAATGCCCTACAGTGAAGAATGTAAAATTAAACACAGACCTACATTAAATACAGTACAATGAAACAGTGACCTACAGTGAACAATGTAAAATTAAACATAGCCCGACATTAAATACGGTACAATGAAACAGTGCCCTACAGTGAACATTGTAAAATTAAACAGAGCACGACATTAAATACAGTACAATGTAACAGTGCCCTACACTGAACAATGTAAAATTAAACAGAGCCCGACATTAAATACGGTACAATGAAACAGTGCCCTACAGTGAACAATGTACAATTAAACACAACCCGACACTAAATACGGTACAATGAAACAGTGCCCTACAGTGAACAATGTACAATTAAACACAGCCCGACATTAAATACGGTACAATGAAACAGTGCCCTACACTGAACAAGGTAAAATGAAACAGAGCCCGACATGAAATACAGTAAAATGAAACAGAGCCCGACATTAAATACAGTAAAATGAAACAGTGCCCTACAGTGAACAATGTACAATTAAACACAGCCCGACAGTAAATACGGTACAATGAAACGGTGCGCTACACTGAACAATGTAAAATTAAACACAGCCCGACATTAAATACGGTACAATGAAACAGTGCCCTACAGTGAACAATGTACAATTAAACACAACCCGACACTAAATACGGTACAATGAAACAGTGCCCTACAGTGAACAATGTACAATTAAACACAGCCCGACATTAAATACGGTACAATGAAACAGTGCCCTACACTGAACAAGGTAAAATGAAACAGAGCCCGACATGAAATACAGTAAAATGAAACAGTGCCCTACACTGAACAATGTAAAGTTAAACACAGCCCGACATTAAATACGGTACAATGAAACAGTGCCCTGCACTGAACAATGTACAATTAAACACAGCCCGACATTAAATACGGTACAATGAAACAGTGCCCTACATTGAACAATGTACAATGAAACACAGCCCGAGAGTAAATACGGTACAATGAAACAGTGCCCTACACTGAACAATGTAAAATTAAACAGAGCCCGACATTAAATACGGTACAGTGAAACAGTGCCCTACACTGAACAATGTAAAATTAAACAGAGCCCGACATTAAATACGGTACAGTGAAACAGTGCCCTACACTGAACAATGTACAATTAAACAGAGCCCGAGAGTAAATACGGTACAGTGAAACAGTGCCCTACACTGAACAAGGTAAAATTAAACAGAGCCCGACATTAAATACAGTACAATGAAACAGGGACCTACAGTAAACAAGGCAAAATTAAACAGAGCCCGACATTAAATACAGTACAATGAAACAGTGCCCTACAGTGAACAATGTACAATTAAACACAGCCCGACATTAAATACGGTACAATGAAACGGTGCCCTACACTGAACAATGTAAAATTAAACACAGCCCGACATTAAATACGGTACAATGAAACAGTGCCCTACACTGAACAAGGTAAAATGAAACAGAGCCCGACATGAAATACAGTAAAATGAAACAGTGCCCTACAGTGAACAATGTACAATTAAACACAGCCCGACATTAAATACGGTACAATGAAACAGTGCCCTACACTGAACAAGGTAAAATTAAACAGAGCCCGACATTAAATACAGTACAATGAAACAGTACCCTACAGTGAACAATGTGCAATTAAACACAGCCCGACACTAAATACGGTACAGTGAAACAGTGCCCTACAGTAAACAAGGCAAAATTAAACAGAGCCCGACATTAAATACAGTACAATGAAACAGTGCCCTACACTGAACAATGTAAAATTAATCAGAGCCCGACATTAAATACGGGACAATGAAACAGTGCCCGACAGTGAACAAGGTAATATTAAACAGAGCCCAACATTAAATACAGTACAATGAAACAGTGCCCGACACTGAACAATGTAACATTAAACAGAGCCCGACATTAAATACGGTACAATGAAACAGTGCCCTACAGTGAACAATGTACAATTAAACACAGCCCGACACTAAATACGGTATAATGAAACAGTGCCCTACAGTGAACAATGTACAATTAAACAATGCCCGACATTAAATACGGTACAATGAAACAGTGCCCTACACTGAACAAGGTAAAATGAAACAGAGCCCGACATGAAATACAGTAAAATGAAACAGTGCCCTACAGTGAACAATGTACAATTAAACACAGCCCGACATTAAATACGGTACAATGAAACAGTGCCCTACACTGAACAAGGTAAAATTAAACAGAGCCCGACATTAAATATAGTACAATGAAACAGTGCCCTACAGTGACCAATGTACAATTAAACACAGCCCGACACTAAATACGGTACAGTGAAACAGTGCCCTACAGTAAACAAGGCAAAATTAAACAGAGCCCGACATTAAATACAGTACAATGAAACAGTGCCCTACACTGAACAATGTAAAATTAATCAGAGCCCGACATTAAATACGGGACAATGAAACAGTGCCCGACAGTGAACAAGGTAATATTAAACAGAGCCCAACATTAAATACAGTACAATGAAACAGTGCCCGACACTGAACAATGTAACATTAAACAGAGCCCGACATTAAATAAGGGACAATGAAACAGTGCCCGACAGTGAACAAGGTAAAATTAAACAGAGCCCAACATTAAATACAGCACACTGAAACAATGCCCTACAGTGAAGAATGTAAAATTAAACACAGACCTACATTAAATACAGTACAATGAAACAGTGACCTACAGTGAACAATGTAAAATTAAACATAGCCCGACATTAAATACGGTACAATGAAACAGTGCCCTACAGTGAACATTGTAAAATTAAACAGAGCACGACATTAAATACAGTACAATGTAACAGTGCCCTACACTGAACAAGGTAAAATTAAACAGAGCCCGACATTAAATACGGTACAATGAAACAGTGCCCTACAGTAAACAATGTACAATTAAACACAGCCCGACACTAAATACGGTACAATGAAACAGTGCCCTACAGGGAACAATGTACAATTAAACACAGCCCGACATTAAATACGGTACAATGAAACAGTGCCCTACAGTGAACAATGTAAAATTAACAGAGCCCGGCATTAAATACAGTACAATGAAACAGTGACCTACAGTAAACAAGGCAAAATTAATCAGAGCCCGACATTAATTACGGGACAATGAAACAGTGCCCAACAGTGAACAAGGTAAAATTAAACAGAGCCCAACATTAAATACAGCACAATGAAACAATGACCTACAGTGAAGAATGTAAAATTAAACAGAGCCCGACATTAAATACGGTACAATGAAACAGTGCCCTACACTGAACATTGTAAAATTAAACAGAGCCCGACATTAAATACGGTGCAATGAATCAGTGCCCTACAGTGAACAATGTAAAATTAAACACAGCCCGACATTAAATACGGTACAATGAAACAGTGCCCTACACTGAACAATGTAAACTTAAACACAGCCCGACATTAAATACAGTACAATGAAACAGTGCCCTACACTGAACAATGTAAAATTAAACAGAGCCCGACATTAAATACGGTACAGCGAAACAGTGCCGTACACTGAACAATGTAAAATTAAACACAGCCCGACATTAAATACAGTACAATGAATCAGTGCCCTACACTGAACAATGTAAACTTAAACACAGCCCGACATTAAATACGGTACAATGAAACAGTGCCCTACACTGAACAATGTAAAATTAAACAGAGCCCGACATTAAATACGGTACAGCGAAACAGTGCCCTACACTGAACAATGTAAAATAAAACACAGCCCGACATTAAATACGGTACAATGAAACAGTGCCCTACACTGAACAATGTAAAATTAAACAGAGCACGACATTAAATACGGTACAGCGAAACAGTGCCGTACACTGAACAATGTAAAATTAAACACAGCCCGACATTAAATACAGTACAATGAATCAGTGCCCTACACTGAACAATGTAAACTTAAACGCAGCCCGACATGAAATACGGTACAATGTAACAGTGCCCTACACTGAACAAGGTAAAATTAAACAGAGCCCGACATTAAATACGGTACAATGAAACAGTGCCCTACAGTGAACAATGTACAATTAAACACAGCCCGACACTAAATACGGTACAATGAAACAGTGCCCTACAGTGAACAATGTACAATTAAACACAGCCCGACATTAAATACGGTACAATGAAACAGTGCCCTACACTGAACAAGGTAAAATGAAACAGAGCCCGACATGAAATACAGTAAAATGAAACAGTGCCCTACAGTGAACAATGTACAATTAAACACAGCCCGACATTAAATACGGTACAATGAAACAGTGCCCTACACTGAACAAGGTAAAATTAAACAGAGTCCGACATTAAATACAGTACAATGAAACAGTGCCCTACAGTGACCAATGTACAATTAAACACAGCCCGACACTAAATACGGTACAGTGAAACAGTGCCCTACAGTTAACAAGGCAAAATTAAACAGAGCCCGACATTAAATACAGTACAATGAAACAGTGCCCTACACTGAACAATGTAAAATTAATCAGAGCCCGACATTAAATACGGGACAATGAAACAGTGCCCGACAGTGAACAAGGTAAAATTAAACAGAGCCCAACATTAAATACAGCACAATGAAACAGTGCCCGACACTGAACAATGTAACATTAAACAGAGCCCGACATTAAATAAGGGACAATGAAACAGTGCCCGACAGTGAACAAGGTAAAATTAAACAGAGCCCAACATTAAATACAGCACAATGAAACAATGCCCTACAGTGAACATTGTAAAATTAAACAGAGCACGACATTAAATACAGTACAATGTAACAGTGCCCTACACTGAACAAGGTAAAATTAAACAGAGCCCGACATTAAATACGGTACAATGAAACAGTGCCCTATAGTGAACAATGTACAATTAAACACAGCCCGACACTAAATACGGTACAATGAAACAGTGCCCTACAGTGAACAATGTACAATTAAACACAGCCCGACATTAAATACGGTACAATGAAACAGTGCCCTACAGTGAACAATGTAAAATTAACAGAGCCCGGCATTAAATACAGTACAATGAAACAGTGACCTACAGTAAACAAGGCAAAATTAATCAGAGCCCGACATTAATTACGGGACAATGAAACAGTGCCCGAAAGTGAACAAGGTAAAATTAAACAGAGCCCAACATTAAATACAGCACAATGAAACAATGCCCTACAGTGAAGAATGTAAAATTAAACAGAGCCCGACATTAAATACGGTACAATGAAACAGTGCCCTACACTGAACATTGTAAAATTAAACAGAGCCCGACATTAAATACGGTGCAATGAATCAGTGCCCTACACTGAACAATGTAAAATTAAACACAGCCCGACATTAAATACGGTACAATGAAACAGTGCCCTACATTGAACAATGTAAAATTAAACAGAGCCCGACATTAAATACGGTACTGCGAAACAGTGCCGTACACTGAACAATGTAAAATTAAACACAGCCCGACATTAAATACAGTACAATGAATCAGTGTCCTACACTGAACAATGTAAACTTAAACACAGCCCGACATTAAATACGGGACAATGAAACAGTGCCCGACAGTGAACAATGTAAAATTAAACAGAGCACGACATTAAATACAGTACACTGTAACAGTGCCGTCCACTGAGCAAGGTAAAATTAAACACAGCCCGACATTAAATACGGTACAATGAAACAGTGCCCTACAGTGAACAATGTTCAATTAAACACAGCCCGACATTAAATACGGTAAAATAAAACAGTGCCCTACACTGAACAAGGCAAAATTAAACACAGCCCGACATTAAATACGGTACAATGAAAGAGTGCCCTACACTGAACAATGTAAAATTAAACATAGCCCGGCATTAAATACGGTACAATGAAACAGTGCCCTACACTGAACAAGGTAAAATGAAACAGAGCCCGACATTAAATACAGTAAAATGAAACAGTGCCCTACAGTGAACAATGTACAATTAAACACAGCCCGACATTAAATACGGTACAATGAAACAGTGCCCTACAGTGAACAATGTACAATTAAACACAGCCCGACAGTAAATACGGTACAATGAAACGGTGCCCTACACTGAACAATGTAAAATTAAACGCAGCCCGACATTAAATACGGTACAATGAAACAGTGCCCTACACTGAACAATGTACAATTAAACACAGCCCGACATTAAATACAGTACAATGAAACAGTGCCCTACACTGAACAATGTAAAATTAATCAGAGCCCGACATTAAATACGGGACATTGAAACAGTGCCCGACAGTGAACAAGGTAATATTAAACAGAGCCCAACATTAAATACAGTACAATGAAACAGTGCCCTACACTGAACAATGTAACATTAAACAGAGCCCGACATTAAATAAGGGACAATGAAACAGTGCCCGACAGTGAACAAGGTAAAATTAAACAGAGCCCGACATTAAATACGGTACAATGAAACAGTACCCTCCACTGAACATTGTAAAATTAAACAGAGCCCGACATTAAATACGGTGCAATGAATCTGTGCCCTACACTGAACAATGTAAACTTAAACACAGCCCTACATTAAATACGGTACAATGAAACAGTGCCCTGCACTGAACAAGGTAAAATTAAACAGAGCCAGACATTAAATACACACAATGGAACAATGCCCTACAGTGAAGAATGTAAAATTAAACACAACCCTACATTAAATACAGTACAATGAAACAGTGACCTACAGTAAACAAGGCAAAATTAAACAGAGCCCGACATTAAATACAGTTCAATGAAACAGTGCCCTACACTGAACAATGTAAAATTAAACAGAGCCCGACATTAAATACGGTACAGCGAAACAGTGCCGTACACTGAACAATGTAAAATTAAACACAGCCCGACATTAAATACAGTACAATGAATGAGTGCCCTACACTGAACAATGTAAACTTAAACACAGCCCGACATTAAATACGGTACAATGAAACAGTGCCCTGCACTGAACAAGGTAAAATTAAACAGAGCCAGGCATTAAATACAGTACAATGAAACAGTGCCCTACAGTGAACAATGTACAATTACCACAGCCCGACACTAAATACGGTACAATGAAACAGTGCCCTACAGTGAACAATGTACAATTAAACACAGCCCGACATGAAATACGGTACAATGAAACCGTGCCCTACATTGAACAATGTAAAATTAAACAGAGCCGGACATTAAATACAGTACAATGAAACAGTGCCCTACAGTGAACAATGTAAAATTAACAGAGCCCAACATTAAGTACAGCACAATGAAACAATGCCCTACAGTGAAGAATGTAAAATTAAACACAGACCTACATTAAATACAGTACAATGAAACAGTGACCTACAGTGAACAATGTAAAATTAAACATAGCCCGACATTAAATACCGTACAATGAAACAGTGCCCTACAGTGAACATTGTAAAATTAAACAGAGCACGACATTAAATACAGTACAATGTAACAGTGCCCTACACTGAACAAGGTAAAATTAAACAGAGCCCGACATTAAATACGGTACAATGAAACAGTGCCCTACAGTGAACAATGTACAATTAAACACAGCCCGACACTAAATACGGTACAATGAAACAGTGCCCTACAGTGAACAATGTACAATTAAACACAGCCCGACATTAAATACGGTACAATGAAACAGTGCCCTACAGTGAACAATGTAAAATTAACAGAGCCCGGCATTAAATACAGTACAATGAAACAGTGACCTACAGTAAACAAGGCAAAATTAATCAGAGCCCGACACTAATTACGGGACAATGAAACAGTGCCCGAAAGTGAACAAGGTAAAATTAAACAGAGCCCAACATTAAATACAGCACAATGAAACAATGCCCTACAGTGAAGAATGTAAAATTAAACAGAGCCCGACATTAAATACGGTACAATGAAACAGTGTCCTACACTGAACATTGTAAAATTAAACAGAGCCCGACATTAAATACGGTGCAATGAATCAGTGCCCTACACTGAACAATGTAAAATTAAACACAGCCCGACATTAAATACGGTACAATGAAACAGTGCCCTACACTGAACAATGTAAAATTAAACAGAGCCCGACATTAAATACGGTACAGCGAAACAGTGCCGTACACTGAACAATGTAAAATTAAACACAGCCCGACATTAAATACAGTACAATGAATCAGTGCCCTACACTGAACAATGTAAACTTAAACACAGCCCGACATTAAATACGGTACAATGAAACAGTGCCCTACACTGAACAATGTAAAATTAAACAGAGCCCGACATTAAATACGGTACAGCGAAACAGTGCCCTACACTGAACAATGTAAAATAAAACACAGCCCGACATTAAATACGGTACAATGAAACAGTGCCCTACACTGAACAATGTAAAATTAAACAGAGCCCGGCATTAAATACGGTACAGCGAAACAGTGCCGTACACTGAACAATGTAAAATTAAACACAGCCCGACATTACATACAGTACAATGAATCAGTGTCCTACACTGAACAATGTAAACTTAAACACAGCCCGACATTAAATACGGGACAATGAAACAGTGCCCGACAGTGAACAATGTAAAATTAAACAGAGCACGACATTAAATACAGTACACTGTAACAGTGCCGTCCACTGAGCAAGGTAAAATTAAACACAGCCCGACATTAAATACGGTACAATGAAACAGTGCCCTACAGTGAACAATGTTCAATTAAACACAGCCCGACATTAAATACGGTAAAATAAAACAGTGCCCTACACTGAACAAGGCAAAATTAAACACAGCCCGACATTAAATACGGTACAATGAAAGAGTGCGCTACACTGAACAATGTAAAACTAAACACAGCCCGGCATTAAATACGGTACAATGAAACAGTGCCCTACACTGAACAAGGTAAAATGAAACAGAGCCCGACATTAAATACAGTAAAATGAAACAGTGCCCTACAGTGAACAATGTAGAATTAAACACAGCCCGACATTAAATACGGTACAATGAAACAGTGCCCTACAGTGAACAATGTACAATTAAACACAGCCCGACAGTAAATACGGTACAATGAAACGGTGCCCTACACTGAACAATGTAAAATTAAACGCTGCCCGACATTAAATACGGTACAATGAAACAGTGCCCTACAGTGAACAATATACAATTAAACACAGCCCGACATTAAATACGGTACAATGAAACAGTGCCCTACAGTGAACAATGTACAATTAAACACAGCCCGACAGTAAATACGGTACAATGAAACGGTGCCCTACACTGAACAATGTAAAATTAAACACAGCCCGACATTAAATACGGTACAATGAAACAGTGCCCTACACTGAACAAGGTAAAATTAAACAGAGCCCGACATTAAATACAGTACAATGAAACAGTGCCCTACACTGAACAATGTAAAATTAATCAGAGCCCGACATTAAATACGGGACATTGAAACAGTGCCCGACAGTGAACAACGTAATATTAAACAGAGCCCAACATTAAATACAGTACAATGAAACAGTGCCCTACACTGAACAATGTAACATTAAACAGAGCCCGACATTAAATAAGGGACAATGAAAAAGTGCCCGACAGTGAACAAGGTAAAATTAAACAGAGCCCGACATTAAATACGGTACAATGAAACAGTGCCCTACACTGAACATTGTAAAATTAAACAGAGCCCGACATTTAATACGGTGCAATGAATCTGTGCCCTACACTGAACAATGTAAACTTAAACACAGCCCTACATTAAATACGGTACAATGAAACAGTGCCCTGCACTGAACAAGGTAAAATTAAACAGAGCCAGACATTAAATACAGCACAATGGAACAATGCCCTACAGCGAAGAATGTAAAATTAAACACAACCCTACATTAAATACAGTACAATGAAACAGTGACCTACAGTAAACAAGGCAAAATTAAACAGAGCCCGACATTAAATACAGTTCAATGAAACAGTGCCCTACACTGAACAATGTAAAATTAAACAGAGACCGACATTAAATACGGTACAGCGAAACAGTGCCGTACACTGAACAATGTAAAATTAAACACAGCCCGACATTAAATACAGTACAATGAATGAGTACCCTACACTGAACAATGTAAACTTAAACACAGCCCGACATTAAATACGGTACAATGAAACAGTGCCCTGCACTGAACAAGGTAAAATTAAACAGAGCCAGGCATTAAATACAGTACAATGAAACAGTGCCCTACAGTGAACAATGTACAATTACCACAGCCCGACACTAAATACGGTACAATGAAACAGTGCCCTACAGTGAACAATGTACAATTAAACACAGCCCGACATGAAATACGGTACAATGAAACAGTGCCCTACATTGAACAATGTAAAATTAAACAGAGCCGGACATTAAATACAGTACAATGAAACAGTGCCCTACAGTGAACAATGTAAAATTAACAGAGCCCAACATTAAGTACAGCACAATGAAACAATGCCCTACAGTGAACAATGTAAAATTAAACACAGCCCGACATTAAATACAGTACAATGAAACAGTGACCTCCAGTAAAAAAGGCAAAATTAAACAGAGCCCGACATTAAATACAGTACAATGAAACAGTGCCCTACACTGAACAATGTCACATTGAACAGAGCCCGACATTAAATACGGGACAATGAAACAGTGCCCGACAGTGAACAAGGTAAAATTAAACAGAGCCCAACATTAAATACAGCACAATGAAACAATGCCCTACAGTGAAGAATGTAAAATTAAACACAGCCCGACATTAAATACAGCACAATGAAACAGTGACCTACAGTGAACAATGTAAAATTAAACATAGCCCGACATTAACTACGGTACAATGAAACAGTGCCCTACAGTGAACAATGTAAAATTAAACAGAGCACGACATTAAATACAGTACAATGTAACAGTGCCGTCCACTGAGCAAGGTAAAATTAAACACAGCCCGACATTAAATACGGTACAATGAAACAGTGCCCTACAGTGAACAAAGTACAATTAAACACAGCCCGACATTAAATACGGTAAAATGAAACAGTGCCCTACACTGAACAAGGCAACATTAAACACAGCCCGACATTAAATACGGTACAATGAAAGAGTGCCCTACACTGAACAAGGTAAAATGAAACAGAGCCCGACATTACATACAGTAAAATGAAACAGTGCCCTACAGTGAACAATGTAAAATTGAACAGAGCCCGACATTAAATACGGTACAATGAAACAGTGACCTACAGTGAACAAGGTAAAATTAAACACAGCCCGACATTAAATACGGTACAATTAATCAGTGTCCTACCAGCAACAATGTAAAAGTAAACAGAGCCAGACATTAAATACGGTACAATGAAACAGTGCCCTACACTGAACAATGTAAAATTAAACAGAGCCGGACATTAAATACAGTACAATGAAACAGTGCCCTACAGTGAACAATGTAAAATTAAACAGAGCCCGACATTAAATACAGCACAATGAAACAGTGCACTACAGTGAACAATGTAAAATTAAACAGAGCCGGACATTAAATACAGTACAATGTAACAGTGCCCTCCACTGAGCAAGGTAAAATTAAACATAGCCCGACATTAAATACAGCACAATGAAACAGTGCCCTACAGTGAACAAAGTAAAAGTAAACAGAGCCCGACATTAAATACGGTACAATGAAACAGTGCCCAACAGTGAACAAGGTAAAATTAAACACAGCCCGACAGTAAATACGGTACAATGAAACAGTGCCCTACACTGAACAATGTAAAAGTAAACAGACCCCGGCATTAAATACGGTACAATGAAACAGTGCCCTACACTGAACAATGTAAAAGTAAACAGAGCCCGACATTAAATACGGTACAACGAAACTGTGCCCTACACTGAACAATGTAAAATTAAACAGAGCCGGACATTAAATACGGTACAATGAAACAGTGCCCTACAGTGAACAATGTAAAATTAACAGAGCCCGACATTAAATACAGTACAATGAAACAGTGACCTACAGTAAACAAGGCAAAATTAAACAGAGCCCGACATTAAATACAGTACAATGAAACAATGCCCTCCAGTGAAGAATGTAAAATTAAACAGAGCCCGACATTAAATACAGTACAATGAAACAGTGACCTACAGTAAACAAGGCAAAATTAAACAGAGCCCGACATTAAATACAGTACAATGAAACAATGCCCTCCACTGAACAATGTAAACTTAAACACAGCCCGACATTAAATACGGTACAATGAAACAGTGCCCTACACTGAACAATGTAAAATTAAACAGAGCCCGACATTAAATACGGTACAGCGAAACAGTGCCCTACACTGAACAATGTAAAATAAAACACAGCCCGACATTAAATACGGTACAATGAAACAGTGCCCTACACTGAACAATGTAAAATTAAACAGAGCCCGGCATTAAATACGGTACAGCGAAACAGTGCCGTACACTGAACAATGTAAAATTAAACACAGCCCGACATTAAATACAGTACAATGAATCAGTGTCCTACACTGAACAATGTAAACTTAAACACAGCCCGACATTAAATACGGGACAATGAAACAGTGCCCGACAGTGAACAATGTAAAATTAAACACAGCCCGACATTAAATACGGTAAAATAAAACAGTGCCCTACACTGAACAAGGCAAAATTAAACACAGCCCGACATTAAATACGGTACAATGAAAGAGTGCGCTACACTGAACAATGTAAAATTAAACACAGCCCGGCATTAAATACGGTACAATGAAACAGTGCCCTCCACTGAACAAGGTAAAATGAAACAGAGCCCGACATTAAATACAGTAAAATGAAACAGTGCCCTACAGTGAACAATGTACAATTAAACACAGCCCGACATTAAATACGGTACAATGAAACAGTGCCCTACAGTGAACAATGTACAATCAAACACAGCCCGATAGTAAATACGGTACAATGAAACGGTGCCCTACACTGAACAATGTAAAATTGAACGCTGCCCGACATTAAATACGGTACAATGAAACAGTGCCCTACAGTGAACAATATACAATTAAACACAGCCCGACATTAAATACGGTACAATGAAACAGTGCCCTACAGTGAACAATGTACAATTAAACACAGCCCGACAGTAAATACGGTACAATGAAACGGTGCCCTACACTGAACAATGTAAAATTAAACACAGCCCGACATTAAATACGGTACAATGAAACAGTGCCCTACACTGAACAAGGTAAAATTAAACAGAGCCCGACATTAAATACAGTACAATGAAACAGTGCCCTACACTGAACAATGTAAAATTAATCAGAGCCCGACATTAAATACGGGACATTGAAACAGTGCCCGACAGTGAACAAGGTAATATTAAACAGAGCCCAACATTAAATACAGTACAATGAAACAGTGCCCTACACTGAACAATGTAACATTAAACAGAGCCCGACATTAAATAAGGGACAATGAAAAAGTGCCCGACAGTGAACAAGGTAAAATTAAACAGAGCCCGACATTAAATACGGTACAATGAAACAGTGCCCTACACTGAACATTGTAAAATTAAACAGAGCCCGACATTAAATACGGTGCAATGAATCTGTGCCCTACACTGAACAATGTAAACTTAAACACAGCCCTACATTAAATACGGTACAATGAAACAGTGCCCTGCACTGAACAAGGTAAAATTAAACAGAGCCAGACATTAAATACAGCACAATGGAACAATGCCCTACAGTGAAGAATGTAAAATTAAACACAACCCTACATTAAATACAGTACAATGAAACAGTGACCTACAGTAAACAAGGCAAAATTAAACAGAGCCCGACATTAAATACAGTTCAATGAAACAGTGCCCTACACTGAACAATGTAAAATTAAACAGAGACCGACATTAAATACGGTACAGCGAAACAGTGCCGTACACTGAACAATGTAAAATTAAACACAGCCCGACATTAAATACAGTACAATGAATGAGTACCCTACACTGAACAATGTAAACTTAAACACAGCCCGACATTAAATACGGTACAATGAAACAGTGCCCTGCACTGAACAAGGTAAAATTAAACAGAGCCAGGCATTAAATACAGTACAATGAAACAGTGCCCTACAGTGAACAATGTACAATTACCACAGCCCGACACTAAATACGGTACAATGAAACAGTGCCCTACAGTGAACAATGTACAATTAAACACAGCCCGACATGAAATACGGTACAATGAAACAGTGCCCTACATTGAACAATGTAAAATTAAACAGAGCCGGACATTAAATACAGTACAATGAAACAGTGCCCTACAGTGAACAATGTAAAATTAACAGAGCCCAACATTAAGTACAGCACAATGAAACACTGCCCTACAGTGAACAATGTAAAATTAAACACAGCCCGACATTAAATACAGTACAATGAAACAGTGACCTCCAGTAAAAAAGGCAAAATTAAACAGAGCCCGACATTAAATACAGTACTGGCTAGGCCATAGAAGGCAGAGGGTAGCAATGGAGGGATGCTTTTCTAATTGGAGGGCTGTGACCAGTGGTGTTCCACAGGGATCAGTGCTGGGACCTTTGCTCTTTGTAGTATATATAAATGATTTGGAGGAAAATGTAACTGGTCTGATTAGTAAGTTTGCAGACGACACAAAGGTTGGTGGAATTGCGGATAGCGATGAGGACTGTCTGAGGATACAGCAGGATTTAGATTGTCTGGAGACTTGGGCGGAGAGATGGCAGATGGAGTTTAACCTGGACAAATGTGAGGTAATGCATTTTGGAAGGGCTAATGCAGGTAGGGAATATACAGTGAATGGTAGAACCCTCAAGAGTATTGAAAGTCAAAGAGATCTAGGAGTACAGGTCCACAGATCACTGAAAGGGGCTACACAGGTGGAGAAGGTAGTCAAGAAGGCATACGGCATGCTTGCCTTCATTGGCCGGGGCATTGAGTATAAGAATTGGCAAGTCATGTTGCAGCTGTATAGAACCTTAGTTAGGCCACACTTGGAGTATAGTGTTCAATTCTGGTCGCCACACTACCAGAAGGATGTGGAGGCTTTAGAGAGGGTGCAGAAGAGATTTACCAGAATGTTGCCTGGTATGGAGGGCATAAGCTATGAGGAGCGATTGAATAAACTCGGTTTGTTCTCACTGGAACGAAGGAGGTTGAGGGGCGACCTGATAGAGGTATACAAAATTATGAGGGGCATAGACAGAGTGGATAGTCAGAGGCTTTTCCCCAGGGTAGAGGGGTCAATTACTAGGGGGCATAGGTTTAAGGTGAGAGGGGCAAAGTTTAGAGTAGATGTACGAGGCAAGTTTTTTACGCAGAGGGTAGTGGGTGCCTGGAACTCACTACCGGAGGAGGTAGTGGAGGCAGGGACGATAGGGACATTTAAGGGGCATCTTGACAAATATATGAATAGGATGGGAATAGAAGGATACGGACCCAGGAAGTGTAGAAGATTGTAGTTTAGTCAGGCAGTATGGTCGGCACGGGCTTGGAGGGCCGAAGGGCCTGTTCCTGTGCTGTACATTTCTTTGTTCTTTGTTCTTTGTACAATGAAACAGTGCCCTACACTGAACAATGTAACATTGAACAGAGCCCGACATTAAATACGGGACAATGAAACAGTGCCCGACAGTGAACAAGGTAAAATTAAACAGAGCCCAACATTAAATACAGCACAATGAAACAATGCCCTACAGTGAAGAATGTAAAATTAAACACAGCCCGACATTAAATACAGCACAATGAAACAGTGACCTACAGTGAACAATGTAAAATTAAACATAGCCCGACATTAACTACGGTACAATGAAACAGTGCCCTACAGTGAACAATGTAAAATTAAACAGAGCACGACATTAAATACAGTACAATGTAACAGTGCCGCCCACTGAGCAAGGTAAAATTAAACACAGCCCGACATTAAATACGGCACAATGAAACAGTGCCCTACAGTGAACAAAGTACAATTAAACACAGCCCGACATTAAATACGGTAAAATGAAACAGTGCCCTACACTGAACAAGGCAACATTAAACACAGCCCGACATTAAATACGGTACAATGAAAGAGTGCCCTACACTGAACAAGGTAAAATGAAACAGAGCCCGACATTACATACAGTAAAATGAAACAGTGCCCTACACTGAACAAGGTAAAATTAAACACAGCCCGACATTAAATACGGTACAATGAAACAGTGCCCTACAGTGAACAATGTAAAATTGAACAGAGCCCGACATTAAATACGGTACAATGAAACAGTGACCTACAGTGAACAAGGTAAAATTAAACACAGCCCGACATTAAATACGGTACAATGAATCAGTGTCCTACCAGCAACAATGTAAAAGTAAACAGAGCCAGACATTAAATACGGTACAATGAAACAGTGCCCTACACTGAACAATGTAAAATTAAACAGAGCCGGCATTAAATACAGTACAATGAAACAGTGCCCTACAGTGAACAATGTAAAATTAAACAGAGCCCGACATTAAATACAGCACAATGAAACAGTGCACTACAGTGAACAATGTAAAATTAAACAGAGCCGGACATTAAATACAGTACAATGTAACAGTGCCCTCCACTGAGCAAGGTAAAATTAAACATAGCCCGACATTAAATACAGCACAATGAAACAGTGCCCTACAGTGAACAAAGTAAAAGTAAACAGAGCCCGACATTAAATACGGTACAATGAAACAGTGCCCAACAGTGAACAAGGTAAAATTAAACACAGCCCGACAGTAAATACGGTACAATGAAACAGTGCCCTACACTGAACAATGTAAAAGTAAACAGACCCCGGCATTAAATACGGTACAATGAAACAGTGCCCTACACTGAACAATGTAAAAGTAAACAGAGCCCGACATTAAATACGGTACAACGAAACTGTGCCCTACACTGAACAATGTAAAATTAAACAGAGCCGGACATTAAATACGGTACAATGAAACAGTGCCCTACAGTGAACAATGTAAAATTAACAGAGCCCGACATTAAATACAGTACAATGAAACAGTGACCTACAGTAAACAAGGCAAAATTAAACAGAGCCCGACATTAAATACAGTACAATGAAACAATGCCCTCCAGTGAAGAATGTAAAATTAAACAGAGCCCGACATTAAATACGGTACAATGAAACAGTGCCCTACCAGCAACAATGTAAAATTAAACAGAGCCCGACATTAAATACGGTACAATGAAAGAGTGCCCTACACTGAACAATGTAAAATTAAAGACAGCCCGACATTAAATACGGTACAATGAAACAGTGCCCTACAGTGAACAAGGTAAAATTAAACACAGCCCGACATTAAATACGGTACAATGAAACAGTGCCCTACACTGAACAATGTAAAATAAAACACAGCCCGACATTAAATACGGTACAATGAAACAGTGCCCTACACTGAACAATGTAAAATAAAACACAGCCCGACATTAAATACGGTACAATGAAACAGTGCCCTACACTGAACAATGTAAAATAAAACACAGCCCGACATTAAATACGGTACAATGAAACAGTGCCCTACACTGAACAATGTAAAATAAAACACAGCCCGACATTAAATACGGTACAATGAAACAGTGCCCTACACTGAACAATGTAAAATAAAACACAGCCCGACATTAAATACGGTACAATGAAACAGTGCCCTACACTGAACAATGTAAAATAAAACACAGCCCGACATTAAATACGGTACAATGAAACAGTGCCCTACACTGAACAATGTAAAATTAAACACAGCCCGACATTAAATACAGTAAAATGAAACAGTGCCCTACAGTGAACAATGTACAATTAAACACAGCCCGACATTAAATACGGTACAATGAAACAGTGACCTACAGTGAACAATGTACAATTAAACACAGCCCGACATTAAATACGGTACAATGAAACAGTGCCCTACACTGAACAATGTAAAATTAAACACAGCCCGACATTAAATACAGTAAAATGAAACAGTGCCCTACAGTGAACAATGTACAATTAAACACAGTCCTACACTGAACAAGGTAAAAATAAACAGAGCCCGACATTAAATACGGTACAATGAAACAGTGACCTACACTGAACAAAGTACAATTAAACACAGCCCGACATTAAATACAGTACAATGAAACAGTGCCCTACACTGAACAATGTAAAATTAAACACAGCCCGACATTAAATACAGTAAAATGAAACAGTGCCCTACAGTGAACAATGTACAATTAAACACAGCCCGACATTAAATACGGTACAATGAAACAGTGCCCTACACTGAACAATGTAAAATTAAACACAGCCCGACATTAAATACAGTAAAATGAAACAGTGCCCTGCAGTGAACAATGTACAATTAAACACAGCCCGACATTAAATACAGTACAATGAAACAGTGCCCTACACTGAACAATGTAAAATTAATCAGAGCCCGACATTAAATACGGGACATTGAAACAGTGCCCGACAGTGAACAAGGTAATATTAAACAGAGCCCAACATTAAATACAGTACAATGAAACAGTGCCCTACACTGAACAATGTAACATTAAACAGAGCCCGACATTAAATAAGGGACAATGAAACAGTGCCCGACAGTGAACAAGGTAAAATTAAACAGAGCCCGACATTAAATACGGTACAATGAAACAGTACCCTCCACTGAACATTGTAAAATTAAACAGAGCCCGACATTAAATACGGTGCAATGAATCTGTGCCCTACACTGAACAATGTAAACTTAAACACAGCCCTACATTAAATACGGTACAATGAAACAGTGCCCTGCACTGAACAAGGTAAAATTAAACAGAGCCAGACATTAAATACACACAATGGAACAATGCCCTACAGTGAAGAATGTAAAATTAAACACAACCCTACATTAAATACAGTACAATGAAACAGTGACCTACAGTAAACAAGGCAAAATTAAACAGAGCCCGACATTAAATACAGTTCAATGAAACAGTGCCCTACACTGAACAATGTAAAATTAAACAGAGCCCGACATTAAATACGGTACAGCGAAACAGTGCCGTACACTGAACAATGTAAAATTAAACACAGCCCGACATTAAATACAGTACAATGAATGAGTGCCCTACACTGAACAATGTAAACTTAAACACAGCCCGACATTAAATACGGTACAATGAAACAGTGCCCTGCACTGAACAAGGTAAAATTAAACAGAGCCAGGCATTAAATACAGTACAATGAAACAGTGCCCTACAGTGAACAATGTACAATTACCACAGCCCGACACTAAATACGGTACAATGAAACAGTGCCCTACAGTGAACAATGTACAATTAAACACAGCCCGACATGAAATACGGTACAATGAAACCGTGCCCTACATTGAACAATGTAAAATTAAACAGAGCCGGACATTAAATACAGTACAATGAAACAGTGCCCTACAGTGAACAATGTAAAATTAACAGAGCCCAACATTAAGTACAGCACAATGAAACAATGCCCTACAGTGAAGAATGTAAAATTAAACACAGACCTACATTAAATACAGTACAATGAAACAGTGACCTACAGTGAACAATGTAAAATTAAACATAGCCCGACATTAAATACGGTACAATGAAACAGTGCCCTACAGTGAACATTGTAAAATTAAACAGAGCACGACATTAAATACAGTACAATGTAACAGTGCCCTACACTGAACAAGGTAAAATTAAACAGAGCCCGACATTAAATACGGTACAATGAAACAGTGCCCTACAGTGAACAATGTACAATTAAACACAGCCCGACACTAAATACGGTACAATGAAACAGTGCCCTACAGTGAACAATGTACAATTAAACACAGCCCGACATTAAATACGGTACAATGAAACAGTGCCCTACAGTGAACAATGTAAAATTAACAGAGCCCGGCATTAAATACAGTACAATGAAACAGTGACCTACAGTAAACAAGGCAAAATTAATCAGAGCCCGACACTAATTACGGGACAATGAAACAGTGCCCGAAAGTGAACAAGGTAAAATTAAACAGAGCCCAACATTAAATACAGCACAATGAAACAATGCCCTACAGTGAAGAATGTAAAATTAAACAGAGCCCGACATTAAATACGGTACAATGAAACAGTGTCCTACACTGAACATTGTAAAATTAAACAGAGCCCGACATTAAATACGGTGCAATGAATCAGTGCCCTACACTGAACAATGTAAAATTAAACACAGCCCGACATTAAATACGGTACAATGAAACAGTGCCCTACACTGAACAATGTAAAATTAAACAGAGCCCGACATTAAATACGGTACAGCGAAACAGTGCCGTACACTGAACAATGTAAAATTAAACACAGCCCGACATTAAATACAGTACAATGAATCAGTGCCCTACACTGAACAATGTAAACTTAAACACAGCCCGACATTAAATACGGTACAATGAAACAGTGCCCTACACTGAACAATGTAAAATTAAACAGAGCCCGACATTAAATACGGTACAGCGAAACAGTGCCCTACACTGAACAATGTAAAATAAAACACAGCCCGACATTAAATACGGTACAATGAAACAGTGCCCTACACTGAACAATGTAAAATTAAACAGAGCCCGGCATTAAATACGGTACAGCGAAACAGTGCCGTACACTGAACAATGTAAAATTAAACACAGCCCGACATTACATACAGTACAATGAATCAGTGTCCTACACTGAACAATGTAAACTTAAACACAGCCCGACATTAAATACGGGACAATGAAACAGTGCCCGACAGTGAACAATGTAAAATTAAACAGAGCACGACATTAAATACAGTACACTGTAACAGTGCCGTCCACTGAGCAAGGTAAAATTAAACACAGCCCGACATTAAATACGGTACAATGAAACAGTGCCCTACAGTGAACAATGTTCAATTAAACACAGCCCGACATTAAATACGGTAAAATAAAACAGTGCCCTACACTGAACAAGGCAAAATTAAACACAGCCCGACATTAAATACGGTACAATGAAAGAGTGCGCTACACTGAACAATGTAAAACTAAACACAGCCCGGCATTAAATACGGTACAATGAAACAGTGCCCTACACTGAACAAGGTAAAATGAAACAGAGCCCGACATTAAATACAGTAAAATGAAACAGTGCCCTACAGTGAACAATGTAGAATTAAACACAGCCCGACATTAAATACGGTACAATGAAACAGTGCCCTACAGTGAACAATGTACAATTAAACACAGCCCGACAGTAAATACGGTACAATGAAACGGTGCCCTACACTGAACAATGTAAAATTAAACGCTGCCCGACATTAAATACGGTACAATGAAACAGTGCCCTACAGTGAACAATATACAATTAAACACAGCCCGACATTAAATACGGTACAATGAAACAGTGCCCTACAGTGAACAATGTACAATTAAACACAGCCCGACAGTAAATACGGTACAATGAAACGGTGCCCTACACTGAACAATGTAAAATTAAACACAGCCCGACATTAAATACGGTACAATGAAACAGTGCCCTACACTGAACAAGGTAAAATTAAACAGAGCCCGACATTAAATACAGTACAATGAAACAGTGCCCTACACTGAACAATGTAAAATTAATCAGAGCCCGACATTAAATACGGGACATTGAAACAGTGCCCGACAGTGAACAACGTAATATTAAACAGAGCCCAACATTAAATACAGTACAATGAAACAGTGCCCTACACTGAACAATGTAACATTAAACAGAGCCCGACATTAAATAAGGGACAATGAAAAAGTGCCCGACAGTGAACAAGGTAAAATTAAACAGAGCCCGACATTAAATACGGTACAATGAAACAGTGCCCTACACTGAACATTGTAAAATTAAACAGAGCCCGACATTTAATACGGTGCAATGAATCTGTGCCCTACACTGAACAATGTAAACTTAAACACAGCCCTACATTAAATACGGTACAATGAAACAGTGCCCTGCACTGAACAAGGTAAAATTAAACAGAGCCAGACATTAAATACAGCACAATGGAACAATGCCCTACAGCGAAGAATGTAAAATTAAACACAACCCTACATTAAATACAGTACAATGAAACAGTGACCTACAGTAAACAAGGCAAAATTAAACAGAGCCCGACATTAAATACAGTTCAATGAAACAGTGCCCTACACTGAACAATGTAAAATTAAACAGAGACCGACATTAAATACGGTACAGCGAAACAGTGCCGTACACTGAACAATGTAAAATTAAACACAGCCCGACATTAAATACAGTACAATGAATGAGTACCCTACACTGAACAATGTAAACTTAAACACAGCCCGACATTAAATACGGTACAATGAAACAGTGCCCTGCACTGAACAAGGTAAAATTAAACAGAGCCAGGCATTAAATACAGTACAATGAAACAGTGCCCTACAGTGAACAATGTACAATTACCACAGCCCGACACTAAATACGGTACAATGAAACAGTGCCCTACAGTGAACAATGTACAATTAAACACAGCCCGACATGAAATACGGTACAATGAAACAGTGCCCTACATTGAACAATGTAAAATTAAACAGAGCCGGACATTAAATACAGTACAATGAAACAGTGCCCTACAGTGAACAATGTAAAATTAACAGAGCCCAACATTAAGTACAGCACAATGAAACAATGCCCTACAGTGAACAATGTAAAATTAAACACAGCCCGACATTAAATACAGTACAATGAAACAGTGACCTCCAGTAAAAAAGGCAAAATTAAACAGAGCCCGACATTAAATACAGTACAATGAAACAGTGCCCTACACTGAACAATGTCACATTGAACAGAGCCCGACATTAAATACGGGACAATGAAACAGTGCCCGACAGTGAACAAGGTAAAATTAAACAGAGCCCAACATTAAATACAGCACAATGAAACAATGCCCTACAGTGAAGAATGTAAAATTAAACACAGCCCGACATTAAATACAGCACAATGAAACAGTGACCTACAGTGAACAATGTAAAATTAAACATAGCCCGACATTAACTACGGTACAATGAAACAGTGCCCTACAGTGAACAATGTAAAATTAAACAGAGCACGACATTAAATACAGTACAATGTAACAGTGCCGTCCACTGAGCAAGGTAAAATTAAACACAGCCCGACATTAAATACGGTACAATGAAACAGTGCCCTACAGTGAACAAAGTACAATTAAACACAGCCCGACATTAAATACGGTAAAATGAAACAGTGCCCTACACTGAACAAGGCAACATTAAACACAGCCCGACATTAAATACGGTACAATGAAAGAGTGCCCTACACTGAACAAGGTAAAATGAAACAGAGCCCGACATTACATACAGTAAAATGAAACAGTGCCCTACAGTGAACAATGTAAAATTGAACAGAGCCCGACATTAAATACGGTACAATGAAACAGTGACCTACAGTGAACAAGGTAAAATTAAACACAGCCCGACATTAAATACGGTGCAATTAATCAGTGTCCTACCAGCAACAATGTAAAAGTAAACAGAGCCAGACATTAAATACGGTACAATGAAACAGTGCCCTACACTGAACAATGTAAAATTAAACAGAGCCGGACATTAAATACAGTACAATGAAACAGTGCCCTACAGTGAACAATGTAAAATTAAACAGAGCCCGACATTAAATACAGCACAATGAAACAGTGCACTACAGTGAACAATGTAAAATTAAACAGAGCCGGACATTAAATACAGTACAATGTAACAGTGCCCTCCACTGAGCAAGGTAAAATTAAACATAGCCCGACATTAAATACAGCACAATGAAACAGTGCCCTACAGTGAACAAAGTAAAAGTAAACAGAGCCCGACATTAAATACGGTACAATGAAACAGTGCCCAACAGTGAACAAGGTAAAATTAAACACAGCCCGACAGTAAATACGGTACAATGAAACAGTGCCCTACACTGAACAATGTAAAAGTAAACAGACCCCGGCATTAAATACGGTACAATGAAACAGTGCCCTACACTGAACAATGTAAAAGTAAACAGAGCCCGACATTAAATACGGTACAACGAAACTGTGCCCTACACTGAACAATGTAAAATTAAACAGAGCCGGACATTAAATACGGTACAATGAAACAGTGCCCTACAGTGAACAATGTAAAATTAACAGAGCCCGACATTAAATACAGTACAATGAAACAGTGACCTACAGTAAACAAGGCAAAATTAAACAGAGACCGACATTAAATACAGTACAATGAAACAATGCCCTCCAGTGAAGAATGTAAAATTAAACAGAGCCCGACATTAAATACAGTACAATGAAACAGTGACCTACAGTAAACAAGGCAAAATTAAACAGAGCCCGACATTAAATACAGTACAATGAAACAATGCCCTCCACTGAACAATGTAAACTTAAACACAGCCCGACATTAAATACGGTACAATGAAACAGTGCCCTACACTGAACAATGTAAAATTAAACAGAGCCCGACATTAAATACGGTACAGCGAAACAGTGCCCTACACTGAACAATGTAAAATAAAACACAGCCCGACATTAAATACGGTACAATGAAACAGTGCCCTACACTGAACAATGTAAAATTAAACAGAGCCCGGCATTAAATACGGTACAGCGAAACAGTGCCGTACACTGAACAATGTAAAATTAAACACAGCCCGACATTAAATACAGTACAATGAATCAGTGTCCTACACTGAACAATGTAAACTTAAACACAGCCCGACATTAAATACGGGACAATGAAACAGTGCCCGACAGTGAACAATGTAAAATTAAACACAGCCCGACATTAAATACGGTAAAATAAAACAGTGCCCTACACTGAACAAGGCAAAATTAAACACAGCCCGACATTAAATACGGTACAATGAAAGAGTGCGCTACACTGAACAATGTAAAATTAAACACAGCCCGGCATTAAATACGGTACAATGAAACAGTGCCCTCCACTGAACAAGGTAAAATGAAACAGAGCCCGACATTAAATACAGTAAAATGAAACAGTGCCCTACAGTGAACAATGTACAATTAAACACAGCCCGACATTAAATACGGTACAATGAAACAGTGCCCTACAGTGAACAATGTACAATCAAACACAGCCCGATAGTAAATACGGTACAATGAAACGGTGCCCTACACTGAACAATGTAAAATTGAACGCTGCCCGACATTAAATACGGTACAATGAAACAGTGCCCTACAGTGAACAATATACAATTAAACATAGCCCGACATTAAATACGGTACAATGAAACAGTGCCCTACAGTGAACAATGTACAATTAAACACAGCCCGACAGTAAATACGGTACAATGAAACGGTGCCCTACACTGAACAATGTAAAATTAAACACAGCCCGACATTAAATACGGTACAATGAAACAGTGCCCTACACTGAACAAGGTAAAATTAAACAGAGCCCGACATTAAATACAGTACAATGAAACAGTGCCCTACACTGAACAATGTAAAATTAATCAGAGCCCGACATTAAATACGGGACATTGAAACAGTGCCCGACAGTGAACAAGGTAATATTAAACAGAGCCCAACATTAAATACAGTACAATGAAACAGTGCCCTACACTGAACAATGTAACATTAAACAGAGCCCGACATTAAATAAGGGACAATGAAAAAGTGCCCGACAGTGAACAAGGTAAAATTAAACAGAGCCCGACATTAAATACGGTACAATGAAACAGTGCCCTACACTGAACATTGTAAAATTAAACAGAGCCCGACATTAAATACGGTGCAATGAATCTGTGCCCTACACTGAACAATGTAAACTTAAACACAGCCCTACATTAAATACGGTACAATGAAACAGTGCCCTGCACTGAACAAGGTAAAATTAAACAGAGCCAGACATTAAATACAGCACAATGGAACAATGCCCTACAGTGAAGAATGTAAAATTAAACACAACCCTACATTAAATACAGTACAATGAAACAGTGACCTACAGTAAACAAGGCAAAATTAAACAGAGCCCGACATTAAATACAGTTCAATGAAACAGTGCCCTACACTGAACAATGTAAAATTAAACAGAGACCGACATTAAATACGGTACAGCGAAACAGTGCCGTACACTGAACAATGTAAAATTAAACACAGCCCGACATTAAATACAGTACAATGAATGAGTACCCTACACTGAACAATGTAAACTTAAACACAGCCCGACATTAAATACGGTACAATGAAACAGTGCCCTGCACTGAACAAGGTAAAATTAAACAGAGCCAGGCATTAAATACAGTACAATGAAACAGTGCCCTACAGTGAACAATGTACAATTACCACAGCCCGACACTAAATACGGTACAATGAAACAGTGCCCTACAGTGAACAATGTACAATTAAACACAGCCCGACATGAAATACGGTACAATGAAACAGTGCCCTACATTGAACAATGTAAAATTAAACAGAGCCGGACATTAAATACAGTACAATGAAACAGTGCCCTACAGTGAACAATGTAAAATTAACAGAGCCCAACATTAAGTACAGCACAATGAAACACTGCCCTACAGTGAACAATGTAAAATTAAACACAGCCCGACATTAAATACAGTACAATGAAACAGTGACCTCCAGTAAAAAAGGCAAAATTAAACAGAGCCCGACATTAAATACAGTACTGGCTAGGCCATAGAAGGCAGAGGGTAGCAATGGAGGGATGCTTTTCTAATTGGAGGGCTGTGACCAGTGGTGTTCCACAGGGATCAGTGCTGGGACCTTTGCTCTTTGTAGTATATATAAATGATTTGGAGGAAAATGTAACTGGTCTGATTAGTAAGTTTGCAGACGACACAAAGGTTGGTGGAATTGCGGATAGCGATGAGGACTGTTTGAGGATACAGCAGGATTTAGATTGTCTGGAGACTTGGGCGGAGAGATGGCAGATGGAGTTTAACCTGGACAAATGTGAGGTAATGCATTTTGGAAGGGCTAATGCAGGTAGGGAATATACAGTGAATGGTAGAACCCTCAAGAGTATTGAAAGTCAAAGAGATCTAGGAGTACAGGTCCACAGATCACTGAAAGGGGCTACACAGGTGGAGAAGGTAGTCAAGAAGGCATACGGCATGCTTGCCTTCATTGGCCGGGGCATTGAGTATAAGAATTGGCAAGTCATGTTGCAGCTGTATAGAACCTTAGTTAGGCCACACTTGGAGTATAGTGTTCAATTCTGGTCGCCACACTACCAGAAGGATGTGGAGGCTTTAGAGAGGGTGCAGAAGAGATTTACCAGAATGTTGCCTGGTATGGAGGGCATAAGCTATGAGGAGCGATTGAATAAACTCGGTTTGTTCTCACTGGAACGAAGGAGGTTGAGGGGCGACCTGATAGAGGTATACAAAATTATGAGGGGCATAGACAGAGTGGATAGTCAGAGGCTTTTCCCCAGGGTAGAGGGGTCAATTACTAGGGGGCATAGGTTTAAGGTGAGAGGGGCAAAGTTTAGAGTAGATGTACGAGGCAAGTTTTTTACGCAGAGGGTAGTGGGTGCCTGGAACTCACTACCGGAGGAGGTAGTGGAGGCAGGGACGATAGGGACATTTAAGGGGCATCTTGACAAATATATGAATAGGATGGGAATAGAAGGATACGGACCCAGGAAGTGTAGAAGATTGTAGTTTAGTCAGGCAGTATGGTCGGCACGGGCTTGGAGGGCCGAAGGGCCTGTTCCTGTGCTGTACATTTCTTTGTTCTTTGTTCTTTGTACAATGAAACAGTGCCCTACACTGAACAATGTAACATTGAACAGAGCCCGACATTAAATACGGGACAATGAAACAGTGCCCGACAGTGAACAAGGTAAAATTAAACAGAGCCCAACATTAAATACAGCACAATGAAACAATGCCCTACAGTGAAGAATGTAAAATTAAACACAGCCCGACATTAAATACAGCACAATGAAACAGTGACCTACAGTGAACAATGTAAAATTAAACATAGCCCGACATTAACTACGGTACAATGAAACAGTGCCCTACAGTGAACAATGTAAAATTAAACAGAGCACGACATTAAATACAGTACAATGTAACAGTGCCGCCCACTGAGCAAGGTAAAATTAAACACAGCCCGACATTAAATACGGCACAATGAAACAGTGCCCTACAGTGAACAAAGTACAATTAAACACAGCCCGACATTAAATACGGTAAAATGAAACAGTGCCCTGCACTGAACAAGGCAACATTAAACACAGCCCGACATTAAATACGGTACAATGAAAGAGTGCCCTACACTGAACAAGGTAAAATGAAACAGAGCCCGACATTACATACAGTAAAATGAAACAGTGCCCTACACTGAACAAGGTAAAATTAAACACAGCCCGACATTAAATACGGTACAATGAAACAGTGCCCTACAGTGAACAATGTAAAATTGAACAGAGCCCGACATTAAATACGGTACAATGAAACAGTGACCTACAGTGAACAAGGTAAAATTAAACACAGCCCGACATTAAATACGGTACAATGAATCAGTGTCCTACCAGCAACAATGTAAAAGTAAACAGAGCCAGACATTAAATACGGTACAATGAAACAGTGCCCTACACTGAACAATGTAAAATTAAACAGAGCCGGCATTAAATACAGTACAATGAAACAGTGCCCTACAGTGAACAATGTAAAATTAAACAGAGCCCGACATTAAATACAGCACAATGAAACAGTGCACTACAGTGAACAATGTAAAATTAAACAGAGCCGGACATTAAATACAGTACAATGTAACAGTGCCCTCCACTGAGCAAGGTAAAATTAAACATAGCCCGACATTAAATACAGCACAATGAAACAGTGCCCTACAGTGAACAAAGTAAAAGTAAACAGAGCCCGACATTAAATACGGTACAATGAAACAGTGCCCAACAGTGAACAAGGTAAAATTAAACACAGCCCGACAGTAAATACGGTACAATGAAACAGTGCCCTACACTGAACAATGTAAAAGTAAACAGACCCCGGCATTAAATACGGTACAATGAAACAGTGCCCTACACTGAACAATGTAAAAGTAAACAGAGCCCGACATTAAATACGGTACAACGAAACTGTGCCCTACACTGAACAATGTAAAATTAAACAGAGCCGGACATTAAATACGGTACAATGAAACAGTGCCCTACAGTGAACAATGTAAAATTAACAGAGCCCGACATTAAATACAGTACAATGAAACAGTGACCTACAGTAAACAAGGCAAAATTAAACAGAGCCCGACATTAAATACAGTACAATGAAACAATGCCCTCCAGTGAAGAATGTAAAATTAAACAGAGCCCGACATTAAATACGGTACAATGAAACAGTGCCCTACCAGCAACAATGTAAAATTAAACAGAGCCCGACATTAAATACGGTACAATGAAAGAGTGCCCTACACTGAACAATGTAAAATTAAAGACAGCCCGACATTAAATACGGTACAATGAAACAGTGCCCTACAGTGAACAAGGTAAAATTAAACACAGCCCGACATTAAATACGGTACAATGAAACAGTGCCCTACACTGAACAATGTAAAATAAAACACAGCCCGACATTAAATACGGTACAATGAAACAGTGCCCTACACTGAACAATGTAAAATAAAACACAGCCCGACATTAAATACGGTACAATGAAACAGTGCCCTACACTGAACAATGTAAAATAAAACACAGCCCGACATTAAATACGGTACAATGAAACAGTGCCCTACACTGAACAATGTAAAATAAAACACAGCCCGACATTAAATACGGTACAATGAAACAGTGCCCTACACTGAACAATGTAAAATAAAACACAGCCCGACATTAAATACGGTACAATGAAACAGTGCCCTACACTGAACAATGTAAAATAAAACACAGCCCGACATTAAATACGGTACAATGAAACAGTGCCCTACACTGAACAATGTAAAATTAAACACAGCCCGACATTAAATACAGTAAAATGAAACAGTGCCCTACAGTGAACAATGTACAATTAAACACAGCCCGACATTAAATACGGTACAATGAAACAGTGACCTACAGTGAACAATGTACAATTAAACACAGCCCGACATTAAATACGGTACAATGAAACAGTGCCCTACACTGAACAATGTAAAATTAAACACAGCCCGACATTAAATACAGTAAAATGAAACAGTGCCCTACAGTGAACAATGTACAATTAAACACAGTCCTACACTGAACAAGGTAAAAATAAACAGAGCCCGACATTAAATACGGTACAATGAAACAGTGACCTACACTGAACAAAGTACAATTAAACACAGCCCGACATTAAATACAGTACAATGAAACAGTGCCCTACACTGAACAATGTAAAATTAAACACAGCCCGACATTAAATACAGTAAAATGAAACAGTGCCCTACAGTGAACAATGTACAATTAAACACAGCCCGACATTAAATACGGTACAATGAAACAGTGCCCTACACTGAACAATGTAAAATTAAACACAGCCCGACATTAAATACAGTAAAATGAAACAGTGCCCTGCAGTGAACAATGTACAATTAAACACAGCCCGACATTAAATACAGTACAATGAAACAGTGCCCTACACTGAACAATGTAAAATTAATCAGAGCCCGACATTAAATACGGGACATTGAAACAGTGCCCGACAGTGAACAAGGTAATATTAAACAGAGCCCAACATTAAATACAGTACAATGAAACAGTGCCCTACACTGAACAATGTAACATTAAACAGAGCCCGACATTAAATAAGGGACAATGAAACAGTGCCCGACAGTGAACAAGGTAAAATTAAACAGAGCCCGACATTAAATACGGTACAATGAAACAGTACCCTCCACTGAACATTGTAAAATTAAACAGAGCCCGACATTAAATACGGTGCAATGAATCTGTGCCCTACACTGAACAATGTAAACTTAAACACAGCCCTACATTAAATACGGTACAATGAAACAGTGCCCTGCACTGAACAAGGTAAAATTAAACAGAGCCAGACATTAAATACACACAATGGAACAATGCCCTACAGTGAAGAATGTAAAATTAAACACAACCCGACATTAAATACAGTTCAATGAAACAGTGCCCTACACTGAACAATGTAAAATTAAACAGAGCCCGACATTAAATACGGTACAGCGAAACAGTGCCGTACACTGAACAATGTAAAATTAAACACAGCCCGACATTAAATACAGTACAATGAATGAGTGCCCTACACTGAACAATGTAAACTTAAACACAGCCCGACATTAAATACGGTACAATGAAACAGTGCCCTGCACTGAACAAGGTAAAATTAAACAGAGCCAGGCATTAAATACAGTACAATGAAACAGTGCCCTACAGTGAACAATGTACAATTACCACAGCCCGACACTAAATACGGTACAATGAAACAGTGCCCTACAGTGAACAATGTACAATTAAACACAGCCCGACATGAAATACGGTACAATGAAACCGTGCCCTACATTGAACAATGTAAAATTAAACAGAGCCGGACATTAAATACAGTACAATGAAACAGTGCCCTACAGTGAACAATGTAAAATTAACAGAGCCCAACATTAAGTACAGCACAATGAAACAATGCCCTACAGTGAAGAATGTAAAATTAAACACAGACCTACATTAAATACAGTACAATGAAACAGTGACCTACAGTGAACAATGTAAAATTAAACATAGCCCGACATTAAATACGGTACAATGAAACAGTGCCCTACAGTGAACATTGTAAAATTAAACAGAGCACGACATTAAATACAGTACAATGTAACAGTGCCCTACACTGAACAAGGTAAAATTAAACAGAGCCCGACATTAAATACGGTACAATGAAACAGTGCCCTACAGTGAACAATGTACAATTAAACACAGCCCGACACTAAATACGGTACAATGAAACAGTGCCCTACAGTGAACAATGTACAATTAAACACAGCCCGACATTAAATACGGTACAATGAAACAGTGCCCTACAGTGAACAATGTAAAATTAACAGAGCCCGGCATTAAATACAGTACAATGAAACAGTGACCTACAGTAAACAAGGCAAAATTAATCAGAGCCCGACACTAATTACGGGACAATGAAACAGTGCCCGAAAGTGAACAAGGTAAAATTAAACAGAGCCCAACATTAAATACAGCACAATGAAACAATGCCCTACAGTGAAGAATGTGAAATTAAACAGAGCCCGACATTAAATACGGTACAATGAAACAGTGTCCTACACTGAACATTGTAAAATTAAACAGAGCCCGACATTAAATACGGTGCAATGAATCAGTGCCCTACACTGAACAATGTAAAATTAAACACAGCCCGACATTAAATACGGTACAATGAAACAGTGCCCTACACTGAACAATGTAAAATTAAACAGAGCCCGACATTAAATACGGTACAGCGAAACAGTGCCGTACACTGAACAATGTAAAATTAAACACAGCCCGACATTAAATACAGTACAATGAATCAGTGCCCTACACTGAACAATGTAAACTTAAACACAGCCCGACATTAAATACGGTACAATGAAACAGTGCCCTACACTGAACAATGTAAAATTAAACAGAGCCCGACATTAAATACGGTACAGCGAAACAGTGCCCTACACTGAACAATGTAAAATAAAACACAGCCCGACATTAAATACGGTACAATGAAACAGTGCCCTACACTGAACAATGTAAAATTAAACAGAGCCCGGCATTAAATACGGTACAGCGAAACAGTGCCGTACACTGAACAATGTAAAATTAAACACAGCCCGACATTACATACAGTACAATGAATCAGTGTCCTACACTGAACAATGTAAACTTAAACACAGCCCGACATTAAATACGGGACAATGAAACAGTGCCCGACAGTGAACAATGTAAAATTAAACAGAGCACGACATTAAATACAGTACACTGTAACAGTGCCGTCCACTGAGCAAGGTAAAATTAAACACAGCCCGACATTAAATACGGTACAATGAAACAGTGCCCTACAGTGAACAATGTTCAATTAAACACAGCCCGACATTAAATACGGTAAAATAAAACAGTGCCCTACACTGAACAAGGCAAAATTAAACACAGCCCGACATTAAATACGGTACAATGAAAGAGTGCGCTACACTGAACAATGTAAAACTAAACACAGCCCGGCATTAAATACGGTACAATGAAACAGTGCCCTACACTGAACAAGGTAAAATGAAACAGAGCCCGACATTAAATACAGTAAAATGAAACAGTGCCCTACAGTGAACAATGTAGAATTAAACACAGCCCGACATTAAATACGGTACAATGAAACAGTGCCCTACAGTGAACAATGTACAATTAAACACAGCCCGACAGTAAATACGGTACAATGAAACGGTGCCCTACACTGAACAATGTAAAATTAAACGCTGCCCGACATTAAATACGGTACAATGAAACAGTGCCCTACAGTGAACAATATACAATTAAACACAGCCCGACATTAAATACGGTACAATGAAACAGTGCCCTACAGTGAACAATGTACAATTAAACACAGCCCGACAGTAAATACGGTACAATGAAACGGTGCCCTACACTGAACAATGTAAAATTAAACACAGCCCGACATTAAATACGGTACAATGAAACAGTGCCCTACACTGAACAAGGTAAAATTAAACAGAGCCCGACATTAAATACAGTACAATGAAACAGTGCCCTACACTGAACAATGTAAAATTAATCAGAGCCCGACATTAAATACGGGACATTGAAACAGTGCCCGACAGTGAACAACGTAATATTAAACAGAGCCCAACATTAAATACAGTACAATGAAACAGTGCCCTACACTGAACAATGTAACATTAAACAGAGCCCGACATTAAATAAGGGACAATGAAAAAGTGCCCGACAGTGAACAAGGTAAAATTAAACAGAGCCCGACATTAAATACGGTACAATGAAACAGTGCCCTACACTGAACATTGTAAAATTAAACAGAGCCCGACATTTAATACGGTGCAATGAATCTGTGCCCTACACTGAACAATGTAAACTTAAACACAGCCCTACATTAAATACGGTACAATGAAACAGTGCCCTGCACTGAACAAGGTAAAATTAAACAGAGCCAGACATTAAATACAGCACAATGGAACAATGCCCTACAGCGAAGAATGTAAAATTAAACACAACCCTACATTAAATACAGTACAATGAAACAGTGACCTACAGTAAACAAGGCAAAATTAAACAGAGCCCGACATTAAATACAGTTCAATGAAACAGTGCCCTACACTGAACAATGTAAAATTAAACAGAGACCGACATTAAATACGGTACAGCGAAACAGTGCCGTACACTGAACAATGTAAAATTAAACACAGCCCGACATTAAATACAGTACAATGAATGAGTACCCTACACTGAACAATGTAAACTTAAACACAGCCCGACATTAAATACGGTACAATGAAACAGTGCCCTGCACTGAACAAGGTAAAATTAAACAGAGCCAGGCATTAAATACAGTACAATGAAACAGTGCCCTACAGTGAACAATGTACAATTACCACAGCCCGACACTAAATACGGTACAATGAAACAGTGCCCTACAGTGAACAATGTACAATTAAACACAGCCCGACATGAAATACGGTACAATGAAACAGTGCCCTACATTGAACAATGTAAAATTAAACAGAGCCGGACATTAAATACAGTACAATGAAACAGTGCCCTACAGTGAACAATGTAAAATTAACAGAGCCCAACATTAAGTACAGCACAATGAAACAATGCCCTACAGTGAACAATGTAAAATTAAACACAGCCCGACATTAAATACAGTACAATGAAACAGTGACCTCCAGTAAAAAAGGCAAAATTAAACAGAGCCCGACATTAAATACAGTACAATGAAACAGTGCCCTACACTGAACAATGTCACATTGAACAGAGCCCGACATTAAATACGGGACAATGAAACAGTGCCCGACAGTGAACAAGGTAAAATTAAACAGAGCCCAACATTAAATACAGCACAATGAAACAATGCCCTACAGTGAAGAATGTAAAATTAAACACAGCCCGACATTAAATACAGCACAATGAAACAGTGACCTACAGTGAACAATGTAAAATTAAACATAGCCCGACATTAACTACGGTACAATGAAACAGTGCCCTACAGTGAACAATGTAAAATTAAACAGAGCACGACATTAAATACAGTACAATGTAACAGTGCCGTCCACTGAGCAAGGTAAAATTAAACACAGCCCGACATTAAATACGGTACAATGAAACAGTGCCCTACAGTGAACAAAGTACAATTAAACACAGCCCGACATTAAATACGGTAAAATGAAACAGTGCCCTACACTGAACAAGGCAACATTAAACACAGCCCGACATTAAATACGGTACAATGAAAGAGTGCCCTACACTGAACAAGGTAAAATGAAACAGAGCCCGACATTACATACAGTAAAATGAAACAGTGCCCTACAGTGAACAATGTAAAATTGAACAGAGCCCGACATTAAATACGGTACAATGAAACAGTGACCTACAGTGAACAAGGTAAAATTAAACACAGCCCGACATTAAATACGGTACAATGAAACAGTGCCCTACACTGAACAATGTAAAATTAAACACAGCCCGACATTAAATACGGTACAATGAAACAGTGCCCTACACTGAACAATGTACAATAAAACAGAGCCGGACATTAAATACAGTACAATGAAACAGTGCCCTACAGTGAACAATGTACAATTAAACAGAGCCGGACATTAAATACAGTACAATGAAACAGTGCCCTACAGTGAACAATGTAAAATTAAACAGAGCCCGACATTAAATACAGTACAATGAAACAGTGCCCTACAGTGAACAATGTAAAATTAAACAGAGCCCGACATTAAATACAGCACAATGAAACAGTGCACTACAGTGAACAATGTAAAATTAAACAGAGCCGGACATTAAATACAGTACAATGTAACAGTGCCCTCCACTGAGCAAGGTAAAATTAAACATAGCCCGACATTAAATACAGCACAATGAAACAGTGCCCTACAGTGAACAAAGTAAAAGTAAACAGAGCCCGACATTAAATACGGTACAATGAAACAGTGCCCAACAGTGAACAAGGTAAAATTAAACACAGCCCGACAGTAAATACGGTACAATGAAACAGTGCCCTACACTGAACAATGTAAAAGTAAACAGACCCCGGCATTAAATACGGTACAATGAAACAGTGCCCTACACTGAACAATGTAAAAGTAAACAGAGCCCGATATTAAATACGGTACAACGAAACTGTGCCCTACACTGAACAATGTAAAATTAAACAGAGCCGGACATTAAATACGGTACAATGAAACAGTGCCCTACAGTGAACAATGTAAAATTAACAGAGCCCGACATTAAATACAGTACAATGAAACAGTGACCTACAGTAAACAAGGCAAAATTAAACAGAGCCCGACATTAAATACAGTACAATGAAACAATGCCCTCCAGTGAAGAATGTAAAATTAAACAGAGCCCGACATTAAATACAGTACAATGAAACAGTGACCTACAGTAAACAAGGCAAAATTAAACAGAGCCCGACATTAAATACAGTACAATGAAACAATGCCCTCCACTGAACAATGTAAACTTAAACACAGCCCGACATTAAATACGGTACAATGAAACAGTGCCCTACACTGAACAATGTAAAATTAAACAGAGCCCGACATTAAATACGGTACAGCGAAACAGTGCCCTACACTGAACAATGTAAAATAAAACACAGCCCGACATTAAATACGGTACAATGAAACAGTGCCCTACACTGAACAATGTAAAATTAAACAGAGCCCGGCATTAAATACGGTACAGCGAAACAGTGCCGTACACTGAACAATGTAAAATTAAACACAGCCCGACATTAAATACAGTACAATGAATCAGTGTCCTACACTGAACAATGTAAACTTAAACACAGCCCGACATTAAATACGGGACAATGAAACAGTGCCCGACAGTGAACAATGTAAAATTAAACACAGCCCGACATTAAATACGGTAAAATAAAACAGTGCCCTACACTGAACAAGGCAAAATTAAACACAGCCCGACATTAAATACGGTACAATGAAAGAGTGCGCTACACTGAACAATGTAAAATTAAACACAGCCCGGCATTAAATACGGTACAATGAAACAGTGCCCTCCACTGAACAAGGTAAAATGAAACAGAGCCCGACATTAAATACAGTAAAATGAAACAGTGCCCTACAGTGAACAATGTACAATTAAACACAGCCCGACATTAAATACGGTACAATGAAACAGTGCCCTACAGTGAACAATGTACAATCAAACACAGCCCGATAGTAAATACGGTACAATGAAACGGTGCCCTACACTGAACAATGTAAAATTGAACGCTGCCCGACATTAAATACGGTACAATGAAACAGTGCCCTACAGTGAACAATATACAATTAAACACAGCCCGACATTAAATACGGTACAATGAAACAGTGCCCTACAGTGAACAATGTACAATTAAACACAGCCCGACAGTAAATACGGTACAATGAAACGGTGCCCTACACTGAACAATGTAAAATTAAACACAGCCCGACATTAAATACGGTACAATGAAACAGTGCCCTACACTGAACAAGGTAAAATTAAACAGAGCCCGACATTAAATACAGTACAATGAAACAGTGCCCTACACTGAACAATGTAAAATTAATCAGAGCCCGACATTAAATACGGGACATTGAAACAGTGCCCGACAGTGAACAAGGTAATATTAAACAGAGCCCAACATTAAATACAGTACAATGAAACAGTGCCCTACACTGAACAATGTAACATTAAACAGAGCCCGACATTAAATAAGGGACAATGAAAAAGTGCCCGACAGTGAACAAGGTAAAATTAAACAGAGCCCGACATTAAATACGGTACAATGAAACAGTGCCCTACACTGAACATTGTAAAATTAAACAGAGCCCGACATTAAATACGGTGCAATGAATCTGTGCCCTACACTGAACAATGTAAACTTAAACACAGCCCTACATTAAATACGGTACAATGAAACAGTGCCCTGCACTGAACAAGGTAAAATTAAACAGAGCCAGACATTAAATACAGCACAATGGAACAATGCCCTACAGTGAAGAATGTAAAATTAAACACAACCCTACATTAAATACAGTACAATGAAACAGTGACCTACAGTAAACAAGGCAAAATTAAACAGAGCCCGACATTAAATACAGTTCAATGAAACAGTGCCCTACACTGAACAATGTAAAATTAAACAGAGACCGACATTAAATACGGTACAGCGAAACAGTGCCGTACACTGAACAATGTAAAATTAAACACAGCCCGACATTAAATACAGTACAATGAATGAGTACCCTACACTGAACAATGTAAACTTAAACACAGCCCGACATTAAATACGGTACAATGAAACAGTGCCCTGCACTGAACAAGGTAAAATTAAACAGAGCCAGGCATTAAATACAGTACAATGAAACAGTGCCCTACAGTGAACAATGTACAATTACCACAGCCCGACACTAAATACGGTACAATGAAACAGTGCCCTACAGTGAACAATGTACAATTAAACACAGCCCGACATGAAATACGGTACAATGAAACAGTGCCCTACATTGAACAATGTAAAATTAAACAGAGCCGGACATTAAATACAGTACAATGAAACAGTGCCCTACAGTGAACAATGTAAAATTAACAGAGCCCAACATTAAGTACAGCACAATGAAACACTGCCCTACAGTGAACAATGTAAAATTAAACACAGCCCGACATTAAATACAGTACAATGAAACAGTGACCTCCAGTAAAAAAGGCAAAATTAAACAGAGCCCGACATTAAATACAGTACTGGCTAGGCCATAGAAGGCAGAGGGTAGCAATGGAGGGATGCTTTTCTAATTGGAGGGCTGTGACCAGTGGTGTTCCACAGGGATCAGTGCTGGGACCTTTGCTCTTTGTAGTATATATAAATGATTTGGAGGAAAATGTAACTGGTCTGATTAGTAAGTTTGCAGACGACACAAAGGTTGGTGGAATTGCGGATAGCGATGAGGACTGTCTGAGGATACAGCAGGATTTAGATTGTCTGGAGACTTGGGCGGAGAGATGGCAGATGGAGTTTAACCTGGACAAATGTGAGGTAATGCATTTTGGAAGGGCTAATGCAGGTAGGGAATATACAGTGAATGGTAGAACCCTCAAGAGTATTGAAAGTCAAAGAGATCTAGGAGTACAGGTCCACAGATCACTGAAAGGGGCTACACAGGTGGAGAAGGTAGTCAAGAAGGCATACGGCATGCTTGCCTTCATTGGCCGGGGCATTGAGTATAAGAATTGGCAAGTCATGTTGCAGCTGTATAGAACCTTAGTTAGGCCACACTTGGAGTATAGTGTTCAATTCTGGTCGCCACACTACCAGAAGGATGTGGAGGCTTTAGAGAGGGTGCAGAAGAGATTTACCAGAATGTTGCCTGGTATGGAGGGCATAAGCTATGAGGAGCGATTGAATAAACTCGGTTTGTTCTCACTGGAACGAAGGAGGTTGAGGGGCGACCTGATAGAGGTATACAAAATTATGAGGGGCATAGACAGAGTGGATAGTCAGAGGCTTTTCCCCAGGGTAGAGGGGTCAATTACTAGGGGGCATAGGTTTAAGGTGAGAGGGGCAAAGTTTAGAGTAGATGTACGAGGCAAGTTTTTTACGCAGAGGGTAGTGGGTGCCTGGAACTCACTACCGGAGGAGGTAGTGGAGGCAGGGACGATAGGGACATTTAAGGGGCATCTTGACAAATATATGAATAGGATGGGAATAGAAGGATACGGACCCAGGAAGTGTAGAAGATTGTAGTTTAGTCAGGCAGTATGGTCGGCACGGGCTTGGAGGGCCGAAGGGCCTGTTCCTGTGCTGTACATTTCTTTGTTCTTTGTTCTTTGTACAATGAAACAGTGCCCTACACTGAACAATGTAACATTGAACAGAGCCCGACATTAAATACGGGACAATGAAACAGTGCCCGACAGTGAACAAGGTAAAATTAAACAGAGCCCAACATTAAATACAGCACAATGAAACAATGCCCTACAGTGAAGAATGTAAAATTAAACACAGCCCGACATTAAATACAGCACAATGAAACAGTGACCTACAGTGAACAATGTAAAATTAAACATAGCCCGACATTAACTACGGTACAATGAAACAGTGCCCTACAGTGAACAATGTAAAATTAAACAGAGCACGACATTAAATACAGTACAATGTAACAGTGCCGCCCACTGAGCAAGGTAAAATTAAACACAGCCCGACATTAAATACGGCACAATGAAACAGTGCCCTACAGTGAACAAAGTACAATTAAACACAGCCCGACATTAAATACGGTAAAATGAAACAGTGCCCTACACTGAACAAGGCAACATTAAACACAGCCCGACATTAAATACGGTACAATGAAAGAGTGCCCTACACTGAACAAGGTAAAATGAAACAGAGCCCGACATTACATACAGTAAAATGAAACAGTGCCCTACACTGAACAAGGTAAAATTAAACACAGCCCGACATTAAATACGGTACAATGAAACAGTGCCCTACAGTGAACAATGTAAAATTGAACAGAGCCCGACATTAAATACGGTACAATGAAACAGTGACCTACAGTGAACAAGGTAAAATTAAACACAGCCCGACATTAAATACGGTACAATGAATCAGTGTCCTACCAGCAACAATGTAAAAGTAAACAGAGCCAGACATTAAATACGGTACAATGAAACAGTGCCCTACACTGAACAATGTAAAATTAAACAGAGCCGGCATTAAATACAGTACAATGAAACAGTGCCCTACAGTGAACAATGTAAAATTAAACAGAGCCCGACATTAAATACAGCACAATGAAACAGTGCACTACAGTGAACAATGTAAAATTAAACAGAGCCGGACATTAAATACAGTACAATGTAACAGTGCCCTCCACTGAGCAAGGTAAAATTAAACATAGCCCGACATTAAATACAGCACAATGAAACAGTGCCCTACAGTGAACAAAGTAAAAGTAAACAGAGCCCGACATTAAATACGGTACAATGAAACAGTGCCCAACAGTGAACAAGGTAAAATTAAACACAGCCCGACAGTAAATACGGTACAATGAAACAGTGCCCTACACTGAACAATGTAAAAGTAAACAGACCCCGGCATTAAATACGGTACAATGAAACAGTGCCCTACACTGAACAATGTAAAAGTAAACAGAGCCCGACATTAAATACGGTACAACGAAACTGTGCCCTACACTGAACAATGTAAAATTAAACAGAGCCGGACATTAAATACGGTACAATGAAACAGTGCCCTACAGTGAACAATGTAAAATTAACAGAGCCCGACATTAAATACAGTACAATGAAACAGTGACCTACAGTAAACAAGGCAAAATTAAACAGAGCCCGACATTAAATACAGTACAATGAAACAATGCCCTCCAGTGAAGAATGTAAAATTAAACAGAGCCCGACATTAAATACGGTACAATGAAACAGTGCCCTACACTGAACAATGTAAAATTAAAGACAGCCCGACATTAAATACGGTACAATGAAACAGTGCCCTACAGTGAACAAGGTAAAATTAAACACAGCCCGACATTAAATACGGTACAATGAAACAGTGCCCTACACTGAACAATGTAAAATAAAACACAGCCCGACATTAAATACGGTACAATGAAACAGTGCCCTACACTGAACAATGTAAAATAAAACACAGCCCGACATTAAATACGGTACAATGAAACAGTGCCCTACACTGAACAATGTAAAATAAAACACAGCCCGACATTAAATACGGTACAATGAAACAGTGCCCTACACTGAACAATGTAAAATAAAACACAGCCCGACATTAAATACGGTACAATGAAACAGTGCCCTACACTGAACAATGTAAAATAAAACACAGCCCGACATTAAATACGGTACAATGAAACAGTGCCCTACACTGAACAATGTAAAATAAAACACAGCCCGACATTAAATACGGTACAATGAAACAGTGCCCTACACTGAACAATGTAAAATTAAACACAGCCCGACATTAAATACAGTAAAATGAAACAGTGCCCTACAGTGAACAATGTACAATTAAACACAGCCCGACATTAAATACGGTACAATGAAACAGTGACCTACAGTGAACAATGTACAATTAAACACAGCCCGACATTAAATACGGTACAATGAAACAGTGCCCTACACTGAACAATGTAAAATTAAACACAGCCCGACATTAAATACGGTACAATGAAACAGTGCCCTACACTGAACAATGTAAAATTAAACACAGCCCGACATTAAATACAGTAAAATGAAACAGTGCCCTACAGTGAACAATGTACAATTAAACACAGTCCTACACTGAACAAGGTAAAAATAAACAGAGCCCGACATTAAATACGGTACAATGAAACAGTGACCTACACTGAACAAAGTACAATTAAACACAGCCCGACATTAAATACAGTACAATGAAACAGTGCCCTACACTGAACAATGTAAAATTAAACACAGCCCGACATTAAATACAGTAAAATGAAACAGTGCCCTACAGTGAACAATGTACAATTAAACACAGCCCGACATTAAATACGGTACAATGAAACAGTGCCCTACACTGAACAATGTAAAATTAAACACAGCCCGACATTAAATACAGTAAAATGAAACAGTGCCCTGCAGTGAACAATGTACAATTAAACACAGCCCGACATTAAATACGGTACAATGAAACAGTGCCCTACAGTGAACAATGTACAATTAAACACAGTCCTACACTGAACAAGGTAAAAATAAACAGAGCCCGACATTAAATACGGTACAATGAAACAGTGACCTACACTGAACAAGGTAAAATTAAACAGAGCCCGACATTAAATACGGTACAAGGAACAGTGCCCTACAGTGAACAATGTAAAATTAAACACAGCCCGACATTAAATACGGTACAATGAATCAGTGCCCTACCAGCAACAATGTAAAAGTAAACAGAGCCAGACATTAAATACGGTACAATGAAACAGTGCCCTACACTGAACAATGTAAAAGTAAACAGAGCCCGACATTAAATACGGTACAACGAAATAGTGCCCTACACTGAACAATGTAAAATTAAACAGAGCCGGACACTAAATACGGTACAACGAAACAGTGCCCTACACTGAACAATGTAAAATTAAACAGAGCCGGACATTAAATACAGTACAATGAAACAGTGCCCTACAGTGAACAATGTAAAATTAACAGAGCCCGACATTAAATACAGTACAATGAAACAGTGACCTACAGTAAACAAGGCAAAATTAAACAGTGCCCGACATTAAATACAGTACAATGAAACAATGCCCTACAGTGAAGAATGTAAAATTAAACAGAGCCCGACATTAAATACGGTACAATGAAACAGTGCCCTACCAGCAACAATGTAAAATTAAACAGAGCCCGACATTAAATACGGTACAATGAAACAGTGCCCTACAGTGAACAATGTACAATTAAACACAGCCGACATTAAATACGGTAAAATGAAACAGTGCCCTACACTGAACAAGGCAACATTAAACACAGCCCGGCATTAAATACGGTACAATGAAAGAGTGCCCTACACTGAACAATGTAAAATTAAACACAGCCCGACATTAAATACGGTACAATGAAACAGTGCCCTACACTGAACAAGGTAAAATGAAACAGAGCCCGACATTAAATACAGTAAAATGAAACAGTGCCCTTCAGTGAACAATGTACAATTAAACACAGCCCGACATTAAATACGGTACAATGAAACAGTGCCCTACAGTGAACAATGTACAATTAAACACAGTCCTACACTGAACAAGGTAAAAATAAACAGAGCCCGACATTAAATACGGTACAATGAAACAGTGACCTACACTGAACAAGGGAAAATTAAACACAGCCCGACATTAAATACGGTACAATGAAACAGTGCCCTACACTGAACAAGGTAAAATGAAACAGAGCCCGACATTAAATACGGTACAATGAAACAGTGCCCTACAGTGAACAATGTACAATTAAACACAGTCCTACACTGAACAAGGTAAAAATAAACAGAGCCCGACATTAAATACGGTACAATGAAACAGTGACCTACACTGAACAAGGGAAAATTAAACAGAGCACGACATTAAATACGGTACAATGAAACAGTGCCCTACAGTGAACAATGTAAAATTAAACACAGCTCGACATTAAATACGGTACAATGAATCAGTACCCTACCAGCAACAATGTAAAAGTAAACAGAGCCCGACATTAAATACGGTACAATGAAACAGTGCCCTACACTGAACAATGTAAAATTAAACAGAGCCGGACATTAAATACAGTACAATGAAACAGTGCCCTACAGTGAACAATGTAAAATTAAACAGAGCCGGACATTAAATACAGTACAATGAAACAGTGCACTACAGTGAACAATGTAAAAGTAAACAGAGCCCGACATTAAATACGGTACAATGAAACAGTGCCCTACACTGAACAATGTAAAAGTAAACAGAGCCCGACATTAAATACGGTACAATGAAACAGTGCCCTACACTGAACAATGTAAAAGTAAACAGAGCGCGACATTAAATACGGTACAATGAAACAGTGCCCAACACTGAACAATGAAAAATTAAACAGAGCCGGACATTAAATACAGTACAATGAAACAGTGCCCTACAGTGAACAATGCAAAATTAACAGAGCCCGACATTAAATACAGTACAATGAAACAGTGACCTACAGTAAACAAGGCAAAATTAAACAGAGCCCGACATTAAATACAGTACAATGAAACAGTGCCCTACAGTGAAGAATGTAAAATTAAACAGAGCCCGACATTAAATACAGTAAAATGAAACAGTGCCCTACAGTGAACAATGTACAATTAAACACAGCCCGACATTAAATACGGTACAATGAAACAGTACCCTACAGTGAACAATGTACAATTAAACACAGCCCGACAGTAAATACGGTACAATGAAACAGTGCCCTACACTGAACAAGGTAAAATTAAACAGAGCCCGACATTAAATACGGTACAATGAAACAGTGACCTACACTGAACAAGGTAAAATTAAACAGAGCCCGACATTAAATACGGTACAATGAAACCGAGCCCTACACTGAACAAGGTAAAATTAAACAGAGCCAGACATTAAATACAGTACAATGAAACAGTGCCCTACAGTAAACAATGAAAATTAACAGAGCCCGACATTAAATACAGTACAATGAAACAGTGACCTACAGTAAACAAGGCAAAATTAAACAGAGCCCGACATTAAATACAGTACAATGAAACAGTGCCCTACACTGAACAATGTAAAATTAATCAGAGCCCGACATTAAATACGGTACAATGAATCAGTGCCCTACACTGAACAAGGTAAAATTAAACAAAGCCCGACATTATATATAGTAAAATGAAACAGTGCCCTACAGTGAACAATGTACAGTTAAACACAGCCCCACATTAAATACGGTACAATGAAACAGTACCCTACAGTGAACAATGTACAATTAAACACAGCCCGACAGTAAATACGGTACAATGAAACAGTGCCCTACACTGAACAAGGTAAAATTAAACAGAGCCCGACATTAAATACAGCACAATGAAACAGTGCCCTACAGTGAACAAAGTAAAAGTAAACAGAGCCCGACATTAAATACGGTACAATGAAACAGTGCCCAACAGTGAACAAGGTAAAATTAAACACAGCCCGACAGTAAATACGGTACAATGAAACAGTGCCCTACACTGAACAATGTAAAAGTAAACAGACCCCGGCATTAAATACGGTACAATGAAACAGTGCCCTACACTGAACAATGTAAAAGTAAACAGAGCCCGACATTAAATACGGTACAACGAAACTGTGCCCTACACTGAACAATGTAAAATTAAACAGAGCCGGACATTAAATACGGTACAATGAAACAGTGCCCTACAGTGAACAATGTAAAATTAACAGAGCCCGACATTAAATACAGTACAATGAAACAGTGACCTACAGTAAACAAGGCAAAATTAAACAGAGCCCGACATTAAATACAGTACAATGAAACAATGCCCTCCAGTGAAGAATGTAAAATTAAACAGAGCCCGACATTAAATACGGTACAATGAAACAGTGCCCTACACTGAACAATGTAAAATTAAAGACAGCCCGACATTAAATACGGTACAATGAAACAGTGCCCTACACTGAACAATGTAAAATTAAAGACAGCCCGACATTAAATACGGTACAATGAAACAGTGCCCTACAGTGAACAAGGTAAAATTAAACACAGCCCGACATTAAATACGGTACAATGAAACAGTGCCCTACACTGAACAATGTAAAATAAAACACAGCCCGACATTAAATACGGTACAATGAAACAGTGCCCTACACTGAACAATGTAAAATAAAACACAGCCCGACATTAAATACGGTACAATGAAACAGTGCCCTACACTGAACAATGTAAAATAAAACACAGCCCGACATTAAATACGGTACAATGAAACAGTGCCCTACACTGAACAATGTAAAATAAAACACAGCCCGACATTAAATACGGTACAATGAAACAGTGCCCTACACTGAACAATGTAAAATAAAACACAGCCCGACATTAAATACGGTACAATGAAACAGTGCCCTACACTGAACAATGTAAAATAAAACACAGCCCGACATTAAATACGGTACAATGAAACAGTGCCCTACACTGAACAATGTAAAATTAAACACAGCCCGACATTAAATACAGTAAAATGAAACAGTGCCCTACAGTGAACAATGTACAATTAAACACAGCCCGACATTAAATACGGTACAATGAAACAGTGACCTACAGTGAACAATGTACAATTAAACACAGCCCGACATTAAATACGGTACAATGAAACAGTGCCCTACACTGAACAATGTAAAATTAAACACAGCCCGACATTAAATACAGTAAAATGAAACAGTGCCCTACAGTGAACAATGTACAATTAAACACAGTCCTACACTGAACAAGGTAAAAATAAACAGAGCCCGACATTAAATACGGTACAATGAAACAGTGACCTACACTGAACAAAGTACAATTAAACACAGCCCGACATTAAATACAGTACAATGAAACAGTGCCCTACACTGAACAATGTAAAATTAAACACAGCCCGACATTAAATACAGTAAAATGAAACAGTGCCCTACAGTGAACAATGTACAATTAAACACAGCCCGACATTAAATACGGTACAATGAAACAGTGCCCTACACTGAACAATGTAAAATTAAACACAGCCCGACATTAAATACAGTAAAATGAAACAGTGCCCTGCAGTGAACAATGTACAATTAAACACAGCCCGACATTAAATACGGTACAATGAAACAGTGCCCTACAGTGAACAATGTACAATTAAACACAGTCCTACACTGAACAAGGTAAAAATAAACAGAGCCCGACATTAAATACGGTACAATGAAACAGTGACCTACACTGAACAAGGTAAAATTAAACAGAGCCCGACATTAAATACGGTACAAGGAACAGTGCCCTACAGTGAACAATGTAAAATTAAACACAGCCCGACATTAAATACGGTACAATGAATCAGTGCCCTACCAGCAACAATGTAAAAGTAAACAGAGCCAGACATTAAATACGGTACAATGAAACAGTGCCCTACACTGAACAATGTAAAAGTAAACAGAGCCCGACATTAAATACGGTACAACGAAATAGTGCCCTACACTGAACAATGTAAAATTAAACAGAGCCGGACACTAAATACGGTACAACGAAACAGTGCCCTACACTGAACAATGTAAAATTAAACAGAGCCGGACATTAAATACAGTACAATGAAACAGTGCCCTACAGTGAACAATGTAAAATTAACAGAGCCCGACATTAAATACAGTACAATGAAACAGTGACCTACAGTAAACAAGGCAAAATTAAACAGTGCCCGACATTAAATACAGTACAATGAAACAATGCCCTACAGTGAAGAATGTAAAATTAAACAGAGCCCGACATTAAATACGGTACAATGAAACAGTGCCCTACCAGCAACAATGTAAAATTAAACAGAGCCCGACATTAAATACGGTACAATGAAACAGTGCCCTACAGTGAACAATGTACAATTAAACACAGCCGACATTAAATACGGTAAAATGAAACAGTGCCCTACACTGAACAAGGCAACATTAAACACAGCCCGGCATTAAATACGGTACAATGAAAGAGTGCCCTACACTGAACAATGTAAAATTAAACACAGCCCGACATTAAATACGGTACAATGAAACAGTGCCCTACACTGAACAAGGTAAAATGAAACAGAGCCCGACATTAAATACAGTAAAATGAAACAGTGCCCTTCAGTGAACAATGTACAATTAAACACAGCCCGACATTAAATACGGTACAATGAAACAGTGCCCTACAGTGAACAATGTACAATTAAACACAGTCCTACACTGAACAAGGTAAAAATAAACAGAGCCCGACATTAAATACGGTACAATGAAACAGTGACCTACACTGAACAAGGGAAAATTAAACACAGCCCGACATTAAATACGGTACAATGAAACAGTGCCCTACACTGAACAAGGTAAAATGAAACAGAGCCCGACATTAAATACGGTACAATGAAACAGTGCCCTACAGTGAACAATGTACAATTAAACACAGTCCTACACTGAACAAGGTAAAAATAAACAGAGCCCGACATGAAATACGGTACAATGAAACAGTGACCTACACTGAACAAGGGAAAATTAAACAGAGCACGACATTAAATACGGTACAATGAAACAGTGCCCTACAGTGAACAATGTAAAATTAAACACAGCTCGACATTAAATACGGTACAATGAATCAGTACCCTACCAGCAACAATGTAAAAGTAAACAGAGCCCGACATTAAATACGGTACAATGAAACAGTGCCCTACACTGAACAATGTAAAATTAAACAGAGCCGGACATTAAATACAGTACAATGAAACAGTGCCCTACAGTGAACAATGTAAAATTAAACAGAGCCGGACATTAAATACAGTACAATGAAACAGTGCACTACAGTGAACAATGTAAAAGTAAACAGAGCCCGACATTAAATACGGTACAATGAAACAGTGCCCTACACTGAACAATGTAAAAGTAAACAGAGCCCGACATTAAATACGGTACAATGAAACAGTGCCCTACACTGAACAATGTAAAAGTAAACAGAGCGCGACATTAAATACGGTACAATGAAACAGTGCCCAACACTGAACAATGAAAAATTAAACAGAGCCGGACATTAAATACAGTACAATGAAACAGTGCCCTACAGTGAACAATGCAAAATTAACAGAGCCCGACATTAAATACAGTACAATGAAACAGTGACCTACAGTAAACAAGGCAAAATTAAACAGAGCCCGACATTAAATACAGTACAATGAAACAGTGCCCTACAGTGAAGAATGTAAAATTAAACAGAGCCCGTCATTAAATACGGTACAATGAAACAGTGCCCTACCAGCAACAATGTAAAATTAAACAGGGCCCGACATTAAATACGGTACAATGAAAGAGTGCCCTACACTGAACAATGTAAAATTAAACACAGCCCGACATTAAATACGGTACAATGAAACAGTGCCCTACACTGAACAATGTAAAATAAAACACAGCCCGACATTAAATACGGTACAATGAAACAGTGCCCGACACTGAACAAGGTAAAATTAAACAGAGCCCGACATTAAATACAGTAAAATGAAACAGTGCCCTACAGTGAACAATGTACAATTAAACACAGCCCGACATTAAATACGGTACAATGAAACAGTACCCTACAGTGAACAATGTACAATTAAACACAGCCCGACAGTAAATACGGTACAATGAAACAGTGCCCTACACTGAACAAGGTAAAATTAAACAGAGCCCGACATTAAATACGGTACAATGAAACAGTGACCTACACTGAACAAGGTAAAATTAAACAGAGCCCGACATTAAATACGGTACAATGAAACCGAGCCCTACACTGAACAAGGTAAAATTAAACAGAGCCAGACATTAAATACAGTACAATGAAACAGTGCCCTACAGTAAACAATGAAAATTAACAGAGCCCGACATTAAATACAGTACAATGAAACAGTGACCTACAGTAAACAAGGCAAAATTAAACAGAGCCCGACATTAAATACAGTACAATGAAACAGTGCCCTACACTGAACAATGTAAAATTAATCAGAGCCCGACATTAAATACGGTACAATGAATCAGTGCCCTACACTGAACAAGGTAAAATTAAACAGAGCCCGACATTATATATAGTAAAATGAAACAGTGCCCTACAGTGAACAATGTACAGTTAAACACAGCCCCACATTAAATACGGTACAATGAAACAGTACCCTACAGTGAACAATGTACAATTAAACACAGCCCGACAGTAAATACGGTACAATGAAACAGTGCCCTACACTGAACAAGGTAAAATTAAACAGAGCCCGACATTAAATACGGTTCAATGAAACAGTGCCCTACAGAGAACAATGTAAAATTAAACACAGCCCGACATTAAATACGGTACAATGAATCAGTGCCCTACCAGCAACAATGTAAAATTAAACAGAGCCCGACATTAAATACGGTACAATGAAACAGTGACCTACAGTGAACAAGGAAAAATTAAACAAAGCCCGACATTAAATACGGGACAATGAAACAGTGCCCGACAGTGAACAATGAAAATTAACAGAGCCCGACATTAAATACAGTACAATGAAACAGTGACCTTCAGTAAACAATGTAAAATTAATCAGAGCCCGACATTAAATACGGGACAATGAAACAGTGCCCGACAGTGAACAAGGTAAAATTAAACAGAGCCCAACATTAAATACAGCACAATGAAACAATGTCCTACAGTGAACAATGTAAAATTAAACACAGCCCGACATTAAATACGGTAAAATGAAACAGTGCCCTACACTGAACAGGGTAAAATTACACACAGCCCGACATTAAATACGGTACAATGAAACAGTGCCCTACACTGAACAAGGTAAAATTAAACAGCGCCCGACATTAAATACAGTACAATGAAACAGTGCCCTACACTGAACAAGGTAAAATTAAACAGAGCCCGACATTAAATACGGTACAATGAAACAGTGCCCTACACTGAACAATGTAAAATTAAACAGAGCCCGACATTAAATACGGTACAGTGAAACAGTGCCCGACACTGAACAATGTAACATTAAACAGAGCCCGACATGAAATACGGGACAATGAAACAGTGCCCGACAGTGAACAAGGTAAAGTTAAACAGAGCCCAACATTAAATACGGTACAATGAAACAATGCCCTACAGTGAAGAATGTAAAATTAAACACAGCCCGACATTAAAAACAGTACAATGAAACAGTGCCCTACAGTGAACAATGTACAATTAAACACAGCCCGACATGAAATACGGTAAAATGAATCAGTGCCCTACCAGCAACAATGTAAAGTTAAACAGAGCCCGACATTAAATACGGTACAATGAAACAATGCCCTACAGTGAAGAATGTAAAATTAAACACAGCCCGACATTAAAAACAGTACAATGAAACAGTGCCCTACAGTGAACAATGTACAATTAAACACAGCCCGACATGAAATACGGTAAAATGAATCAGTGCCCTACCAGCAACAATGTAAAGTTAAACAGAGCCCGACATTAAATACGGTACAATGAAACAGTGGCCTACACTGAACAATGTAAAATTAAACAGAGCCCGACATTAAATACAGTACAATGAAACAGTGCCCTACAGTAAACAAGGCAAAATTAAACAGAGCCCGACATTAAATACGGTGCAATGAATCAGTGCCCTACACTGAACAATGTAAAATAAAACACAGCCCGACATTAAATACGGGACAATGAAACAGTGCCCTACAGTGAACAATGTAAACTTAAACACAGCCCGACATTCAATACGGTACAATGAATCAGTGCCCTACACTGAACAATGTAAAATTAAACACAGCCCGACTTTAAATACAGTAAAATGAAACAGTGCCCTACACTGAACAAGGTAAAATTAAACAGAGCCCGACATTAAATACGGTACAATGAAACAGTGCCCTACACTGAACAAGGTAAAATTAAACAGAGCCCGACATTAAATACGGGACAATGAAACAGTGCCCGACAGTGAACAAGGTAAAATTAAACAGAGCCCAACATTAAATACAGCACAATGAAACAATGCTCTACAGTGAAGAATGTAAAATTAAACACAGCCCGACATTAAAAACAGTACAATGAAACAGTGCCCTGCACTGAGCAAGGTAAAATTAAACACAGCCCGACATTAAAAACAGTACAATGAAACAGTGCCCTCCACTGAGCAAGGTAAAATTAAACACAGTCCGACATTAAATACGGTACAACGAAACAGTGCCCTACAAGCAACAAGGTAAAATTAAACAGAGCCCGACATTAAATACGGTACAATGAAACAGTGCCCTACACTGAACAATGTAAAATTAAACAGAGCCCGACATTAAATACGGTACAATGAAACAGTGCCCTACAGTGAACAATGTACAATTAAACACAGCCCGACATTAAATACGGTACAATGAATCAGTGCCCTACAGTGAACAAAGTAAAATTAAACAGAGCCCGACATTAAATACGGTACAATGAAACAGTGCCCTACCAGCAACAATGTAAAATTAAACAGAGCCCGACATTAAATACGGTACAATGAAACCGTGCCCTACACTGAACAAGGAAAAATTAAACAAAGCCCGACATTAAATACGGGACAATGAAACCGTGCCCTACACTGAACAAGGAAAAATTAAACAAAGCCCGACATTAAATACGGGACAATGAAACAGTGCCCTACAGTGAACAAAGTAAAATTAAACACAGCCCGACATTAAATACGGTACAATGAAACAGTGCCCTACAGTGAACAATGTAAAATTAAACACCCCCGACAATAAATACAGTACAATGAAACAGTGCCCTACAGTGAACAAGGTAAAATTAAACAGAGCCCGACATTAAATACAGTACAATGAAACAGTGACCTTCAGTAAACAATGTAAAATTAATCAGAGCCCGACATTAAATACGGTACAATGAAACAATGCCTTACAGTGAAGAATGTAAAATTAAACAGAGCCCGACATTAAATACAGTACACTGAAACAGTGCCCTACACTGAGCAATGTAAAATTAAACAGAGCCCGACATTAAATACGGGACAATGAAACAGTGCCCGACACTGAGCAATGTAAAATTAAACAGAGCCCGACATTCAATACGGTACAATGAAACAGTGCCCTACAGTGAACAATGTAAAAGTAAACAGAGCCCGACATTAAATACGGTACAATGAAACAGTGCCCTACACTGAACAATGTAAAAGTAAACAGAGCGCGACATTAAATACGGTACAATCAAACAGTGCCCTACACTGAACAATGTAAAATTAAACAGAGCCGGACATTAAATACAGTACAATGAAACAGTGCCCTACAGTGAACAATGCAAAATTAACAGAGCCCGACATTAAATACAGTACAATGAAACAGTGACCTACAGTAAACAAGGCAAAATTAAACAGAGCCCGACATTAAATACAGTACAATGAAACAGTGCCCTAAACTGAACAATGTAAAGTTAAAGAGAGCCCGACATTAAATACGGTACAATGAAACGGTGACCTACACAGAACAATGTAAACTTAAACACAGCCCGACATTAAATACAGTACAATGAATCAGTGCCCTACACAGAACAATGTAAACTTAAACACAGCCCGACATTAAATACGGTATAATGAAACAGTGGCCTACACTGAACAAGGTAAAATTAAACAGAGCCCAACATTAAATACAGCACAATGAAACAATGCCTTACAGTGAAGTATGTAAAAGTAAACAGAGCCCGACATTAAATACGGTAAAATGAAACAGTGCCCTACAGTGAACAACGTACAATTCAACACAGCCCGACATTAAATACGGTACAATGAAACAGTACCCTACAGTGAACAATGTACAATTAAACACAGCCCGACATTAAATACGGCACAATGAAACAGTGCCCTACAGTGAACAATGAAAAATTAAACACAGCCCGACATTAAATACGGTACAATGAATCAGTGCCCTACCAGCAACAATTTAAAATTAAACAGACTCCGACATTAAATACGGTACAATGAAAGGGTGCCCTACACTGAACAATGTAAAATTAAACACAGCCCGACATTAAAAACGGTACAATGAAACAGTGCCCTACACTGAACAAGGTAAAATTAAACACAGCCCGACATTAAATACGGTACAATGAATCAGTGCCCTACCAGCAACAATGTAAAATTAAACAGAGCCCGACATTAAATACGGTACAATGAAAGAGTGCCCTACACTGAACAATGTAAAATTAAACACAGCCCGACATTAAATACGGTACAATGAAACAGTGCCCTACACTGAACAAGGTAAAATTAAACAGAGCCCGACATTAAATACAGTAAAATGAAACAGTACCCTACAGTGAACAATGTACAATTACACAGAGCCCGACAGTAAATACGGTAAAATGAAACAGTGCCCTACACTGAACAAGGTAAAATTAAACAGAGCCGCACATTAAATACGGTACAATGAAACAGTGACCTACACTGAACAAGGTAAAATTAAACAGAGCCCGACATTAAATACGGTACAATGAAACAGTGCCCCACAGTGAACAATGTATAATTAAACACAGCCCGACATTAAATACGGTACAATGAATCAGTGCCCTACCAGCAACAATGTAAAATTAAACAGAGCCCGACATTAAATACGGTACAATGAAACCGTGCCCTACACTGAACAAGGTAAAATTAAACAGAGCCGGACATTAAATACAGTACAATGAAACAGTGCCCTACAGTAAACAATGAAAATTAACAGAGCCCGACATTAAATACGGTACAATGAAACAGTGACCTACAGTAAACAAGGCAAAATTAAACAGAGCCCGACATTAAATACGGTACAATGAAACAGTGCCCTACACTGAACAATGTAAAATTAATCAGAGCCCGACATTAAATACGGGACAATGAAACAGTGCCCGACAGTGAACAAGGTAAAATTAAACAGAGCCCAACATTAAATACAGCACAATGAAACAATGCCCTACAGGGAACAATGTACAATAAAACACAGCCCGACATTAAATACGGTACAATGAAACAGTGCCCGACAGTGAACAATGTAAAATTAAACACAGCCCGACATTAAATACGGTACAATGAATCAGTGCCCTACCAGCAACAATGTAAAATTAAACAGAGCCCGACATTAAATACGGTACAATGAAAGAGTGCCCTACGCTGAACAATGTAAAATTAAACACAGCCCGACATTAAATACGGTACAATGAAACAATGCCCTACACTGAACAAGGTAAAATTAAACAGAGCCCGACATTATATACAGTAAAATGAAACAGTGCCCTACAGTGAACAATGTACAATTAAACACAGCCCGACATTAAATACGGTACAATGAAACAGTGCCCTACACTGAACAAGGTAAAATTAAACAGAGCCCGACATTAAATACGGTACAATGAAACAGTGACCTACACTGAACAAGGTAAAATTAAACAGAGCCCGACATTAAATACGGTACAATGAATCAGTGCCCTACCAGCAACAATGTAAAATTAAACAGAGCCCGACATTAAAAACGGTACAATGAAACCGTGCCCTACACTGAACAAGGTAAAATTAAACAGAGCCGGACATTAAATACAGTACAATGAAACAGTGCCCTACACTGAACAATGTAACATTAAACAGAGCCCGACATTAAATACGGGACAATGAAACAGTGACCTACAGTAAACAAGGCAAAATTAAACAAAGCCCGACATTAAATACGGGACAATGAAACAGTGCCCGACAGTGAACAATGTAAAATTAAACAAAGACCGACATTAAATACGGGACAATGAAACAGTGCCCTACAGTGAACAAGGTAAAATTAAACAGAGCTCGACATTAAATACGGTACAATGAATCAGTGCCCTACCAGCAACAATGTAAAATTAAACAGAGCCCGACATTAAATACAGTACAATGAAACAGTGCCCGACAGTGAACAATGTAACATTAAACAGAGCCCGACATTAAATACGGTACAATGAATCAGTGCCCTACCAGCAACAATGTAAAATTAAACAGAGCCCGACATTAAATACGGTACAATGAAACAGTGACCTACAGTGAACAAGGTAAAATTAAACAGAGCCCAACATTAAATACAGCACAATGAAACAATGCCCTACAGTGAACAATGTAATGTTAAACACAGCCCGACATTAAATACGGTACAATGAATCAGTGCCCTACCAGCAACAATGTAAAATTAAACAGAGCCCGACACTAAATACGGTACAATGAAACATTGCCCTACACTGAACAATGTAAAATTAAACACAGCCCGACATTAAATACGGTACAATGAAACAGTGCCCTACACTGAACAAGGTAAAATTAAACAGAGCCCGACATTAAATACAGTAAAATGAAACAGTGCCCTACAGTGAACAATGTACAATTAAACACAGCCCGACAGTAAATACGGTAAAATGAAACAGTGTCCTACACTGAACAAGGTAAAATTAAACAGAGCCGCACATTAAATACGGTACAATGAAACAGTGACCTACACTGAACAAGGTAAAATTAAACAGAGCCCGACATTAAATACGGTACAATGAAACAGTGCCCCACAGTGAACAATGTATAATTAAACACAGCCCGACATTAAATACGGTACAATGAATCAGTGCCCTACCAGCAACAATGTAAAATTAAACAGAGCCCGACATTAAATACAGTACAATGAAACCGTGCCCTACACTGAACAATGTACAATTAAACAGAGCCCGACATTAAATACAGTACAATGAAACAGTGCCCTACAGTAAACAATGAAAATTAACAGAGCCCGACATTAAATACGGTACAATGAAACAGTGACCTACAGTAAACAAGGCAAAATTAAACAGAGCCCGACATTAAATACGGTACAATGAAACAGTACCCTACAGTGAACAATGTACAATTAAACACAGCCCGACATTAAATACGGCACAATGAAACAGTGCCCTACAGTGAACAATGAAAAATTAAACACAGCCCGACATTAAATACGGTACAATGAATCAGTGCCCTACCAGCAACAATTTAAAATTAAACAGACTCCGACATTAAATACGGTACAATGAAAGGGTGCCCTACACTGAACAATGTAAAATTAAACACAGCCCGACATTAAAAACGGTACAATGAAACAGTGCCCTATACTGAACAAGGTAAAATTAAACACAGCCCGACATTAAATACGGTACAATGAATCAGTGCCCTACCAGCAACAATGTAAAATTAAACAGAGCCCGACATTAAATACGGTACAATGAAAGAGTGCCCTACACTGAACAATGTAAAATTAAACACAGCCCGACATTAAATACGGTACAATGAAACAGTGCCCTACACTGAACAAGGTAAAATTAAACAGAGCCCGACATTAAATACAGTAAAATGAAACAGTACCCTACAGTGAACAATGTACAATTAAACACAGCCCGACAGTAAATACGGTAAAATGAAACAGTGCCCTACACTGAACAAGGTAAAATTAAACAGAGCCGCACATTAAATACGGTACAATGAAACAGTGACCTACACTGAACAAGGTAAAATTAAACAGAGCCCGACATTAAATACGGTACAATGAAACAGTGCCCCACAGTGAACAATGTATAATTAAACACAGCCCGACATTAAATACGGGACAATGAAACAGTGCCCGACAGTGAACAAGGTAAAATTAAACAGAGCCCAACATTAAATACAGCACAATGAAACAATGCCCTACAGTGAAGAATGTAAAATTAAACACAGCCCGACATTAAATACAGCACAATGAAACAGTGACCTACAGTGAACAATGTAAAATTAAACATAGCCCGACATTAACTACGGTACAATGAAACAGTGCCCTACAGTGAACAATGTAAAATTAAACAGAGCACGACATTAAATACAGTACAATGTAACAGTGCCGTCCACTGAGCAAGGTAAAATTAAACACAGCCCGACATTAAATACGGTACAATGAAACAGTGCCCGACAGTGAACAAAGTACAATTAAACACAGCCCGACATTAAATACGGTAAAATGAAACAGTGCCCTACACTGAACAAGGCAACATTAAACACAGCCCGACATTAAATACGGTACAATGAAAGAGTGCCCTACACTGAACAAGGTAAAATGAAACAGAGCCCGACATTACATACAGTAAAATGAAACAGTGCCCTACACTGAACAAGGTAAAATTAAACACAGCCCGACATTAAATACGGTACAATGAAACAGTGCCCTACAGTGAACAATGTAAAATTGAACAGAGCCCGACATTAAATACGGTACAATGAAACAGTGACCTACAGTGAACAAGGTAAAATTAAACACAGCCCGACATTAAATACGGTACAATGAATCAGTGTCCTTCCAGCAACAATGTAAAAGTAAACAGAGCCAGACATTAAATACGGTACAATGAAACAGTGCCCTACACTGAACAATGTAAAATTAAACAGAGCCGGACATTAAATACAGTACAATGAAACAGTGCCCTACAGTGAACAATGTAAAATTAAACAGAGCCCGACATTAAATACAGCACAATGAAACAGTGCACTACAGTGAACAATGTAAAATTAAACAGAGCCGGACATTAAATACAGTACAATGTAACAGTGCCCTCCACTGAGCAAGGTAAAATTAAACATAGCCCGACATTAAATACAGCACAATGAAACAGTGCCCTACAGTGAACAAAGTAAAAGTAAACAGAGCCCGACATTAAATACGGTACAATGAAACAGTGCCCAACAGTGAACAAGGTTAAATTAAGCACAGCCCGACAGTAAATACGGTTCAATGAAACAGTGCCCTACACTGAACAATGTAAAAGTAAACAGACCCCGGCATTAAATACGGTACAATGAAACAGTGCCCTACACTGAACAATGTAAAATTAAACAGAGCCCGACATTAAATACTGTACAACGAAACTGTGCCCTACACTGAACAATGTAAAATTAAACAGAGCCGGACATTAAATACGGTACAATGAAACAGTGCCCTACAGTGAACAATGTAAAATTAACAGAGCCCGACATTAAATACAGTACAATGAAACAGTGACCTACAGTAAACAAGGCAAAATTAAACAGAGCCCGACATTAAATACAGTACAATGAAACAATGCCCTCCAGTGAAGAATGTAAAATTAAACAGAGCCCGACATTAAATACGGTACAATGAAACAGTGCCCTACCAGCAACAATGTAAAATTAAACAGAGCCCGACATTAAATACGGTACAATGAAAGAGTGCCCTACACTGAACAATGTAAAATTAAAGACAGCCCGACATTAAATACGGTACAATGAAACAGTGCCCGACACTGAACAATGTAAAATAAAACAGAGCCCGACATTAAATACAGTACAATGAAACAGTGCCCTACAGTGAACAAGGTAAAATTAAACACAGCCCGACATTAAATACGGTACAATGAAACAGTGCCCTACACTGAACAATGTAAAATAAAACACAGCCCGACATTAAATACGGTACAATGAAACAGTGCCCTACACTGAACAATGTAAAATAAAACACAGCCCGACATTAAATACGGTACAATGAAACAGTGCCCTACACTGAACAATGTAAAATAAAACACAGCCCGACATTAAATACGGTACAATGAAACAGTGCCCTACACTGAACAATGTAAAATAAAACACAGCCCGACATTAAATACGGTACAATGAAACAGTGCCCTACACTGAACAATGTAAAATAAAACACAGCCCGACATTAAATACGGTACAATGAAACAGTGCCCTACACTGAACAATGTAAAATAAAACACAGCCCGACATTAAATACGGTACAATGAAACAGTGACCTACACTGAACAATGTAAAATTAAACACAGCCCGACATTAAATACAGTAAAATGAAACAGTGCCCTACAGTGAACAATGTACAATTAAACACAGCCCGACATTAAATACGGTACAATGAAACAGTGACCTACAGTGAACAATGTACAATTAAACACAGCCCGACAATAAATACGGTACAATGAAACAGTGCCCTACACTGAACAATGTAAAATTAAACACAGCCCGACATTAAATACAGTAAAATGAAACAGTGCCCTACAGTGAACAATGTACAATTAAACACAGTCCTACACTGAACAAGGTAAAAATAAACAGAGCCCGACATTAAATACGGTACAATGAAACAGTGACCTACACTGAACAAAGTACAATTAAACACAGCCCGACATTAAATACAGTACAATGAAACAGTGCCCTACACTGAACAATGTAAAATTAAACACAGCCCGACATTAAATACAGTAAAATGAAACAGTGCCCTACAGTGAACAATGTACAATTAAACACAGCCCGACATTAAATACGGTACAATGAAACAGTGCCCTACACTGAACAATGTAAAATTAAACACAGCCCGACATTAAATACAGTAAAATGAAACAGTGCCCTGCAGTGAACAATGTACAATTAAACACAGCCCGACATTAAATACGGTACAATGAAACAGTGCCCTACAGTGAACAATGTACAATTAAACACAGTCCTACACTGAACAAGGTAAAAATAAACAGAGTCCGACATTAAATACGGTACAATGAAACAGTGACCTACACTGAACAAGGTAAAATTAAACAGAGCCCGACATTAAATACGGTACAAGGAACAGTGCCCTACAGTGAACAATGTAAAATTAAACACAGCCCGACATTAAATACGGTACAATGAATCAGTGCCCTACCAGCAACAATGTAAAAGTAAACAGAGCCAGACATTAAATACGGTACAATGAAACAGTGCCCTACACTGAACAATGTAAAATTAAACAGAGCCGGACATTAAATACAGTACAATGAAATAGTGCCCTACACTGATCAATGTAAAAGTAAACAGAGCCCGACATTAAATACGGTACAATGAAACAGTGCCCTACACTGAACAATGTAAAAGTAAACAGAGCCCGACATTAAATACGGTACAACGAAATAGTGCCCTACACTGAACAATGTAAAATTAAACAGAGCCGGACACTAAATACGGTACAACGAAACAGTGCCCTACACTGAACAATGTAAAATTAAACAGAGCCGGACATTAAATACAGTACAATGAAACAGTGCCCTACAGTGAACAATGTAAAATTAACAGAGCCCGACATTAAATACAGTACAATGAAACAGTGACCTACAGTAAACAAGGCAAAATTAAACAGTGCCCGACATTAAATACAGTACAATGAAACAATGCCCTACAGTGAAGAATGTAAAATTAAACAGAGCCCGACATTAAATACGGTACAATGAAACAGTGCCCTACCAGCAACAATGTAAAATTAAACAGAGCCCGACATTAAATACGGTACAATGAAAGAGTGCCCTACACTGAACAATGTAAAATTAAAGACAGCCCGACATTAAATACGGTACAATGAAACAGTGCCCTACACTGAACAATGTAAAATAAAACACAGCCCGACATTATATACGGTACAATGAAACAGTGCCCTACAGTGAACAATGCAAAATTAAACAGAGCACGACATTAAATACAGTACAATGTAACAGTGCCGTCCCCTGAGCAAGGTAAAATTAAACACAGCCCGACATTAAATACGGTACAATGAAACAGTGCCCTACAGTGAACAATGTACAATTAAACACAGCCGACATTAAATACGGTAAAATGAAACAGTGCCCTACACTGAACAAGGCAACATTAAACACAGCCCGGCATTAAATACGGTACAATGAAAAAGTGCCCTACACTGAACAATGTAAAATTAAACACAGCCCGACATTAAATACGGTACAATGAAACAGTGCCCTACACTGAACAAGGTAAAATGAAACAGAGCCCGACATTAAATACAGTAAAATGAAACAGTGCCCTACAGTGAACAATGTACAATTAAACACAGCCCGACATTAAATACGGTACAATGAAACAGTGCCCTACAGTGAACAATGTACAATTAAACACAGTCCTACACTGAACAAGGTAAAAATAAACAGAGCCCGACATTAAATACGGTACAATGAAACAGTGACCTACACTGAACAAGGGAAAATTAAACACAGCCCGACATTAAATACGGTACAATGAAACAGTGCCCTACACTGAACAAGGTAAAATGAAACAGAGCCCGACATTAAATACAGTAAAATGAAACAGTGCCCTACAGTGAACAATGTACAATTAAACACAGCCCGACATTAAATACGGTACAATGAAACAGTGCCCTACAGTGAACAATGTACAATTAAACACAGTCCTACACTGAACAAGGTAAAAATAAACAGAGCCCGACATTAAATACGGTACAATGAAACAGTGACCTACACTGAACAAGGGAAAATTAAACAGAGCACGACATTAAATACGGTACAATGAAACAGTGCCCTACAGTGAACAATGTAAAATTAAACACAGCTCGACATTAAATACGGTACAATGAATCAGTACCCTACCAGCAACAATGTAAAAGTAAACAGAGCCCGACATTAAATACGGTACAATGAAACAGTGCCCTACACTGAACAATGTAAAATTAAACAGAGCCGGACATTAAATACAGTACAATGAAACAGTGCCCTACAGTGAACAATGTAAAATTAAACAGAGCCGGACATTAAATACAGTACAATGAAACAGTGCCCTACAGTGAACAATGTAAAAGTAAACAGAGCCCGACATTAAATACGGTACAATGAAACAGTGCCCTACACTGAACAATGTAAAAGTAAACAGAGCCCGACATTAAATACGGTACAATGAAACAGTGCCCTACACTGAACAATGTAAAAGTAAACAGAGCGCGACATTAAATACGGTACAATGAAACAGTGCCCTACACTGAACAATGAAAAATTAAACAGAGCCGGACATTAAATACAGTACAATGAAACAGTGCCCTACAGTGAACAATGCAAAATTAACAGAGCCCGACATTAAATACAGTACAATGAAACAGTGACCTACAGTAAACAAGGCAAAATTAAACAGAGCCCGACATTAAATACAGTACAATGAAACAGTGCCCTACAGTGAAGAATGTAAAATTAAACAGAGCCCGTCATTAAATACGGTACAATGAAACAGTGCCCTACCAGCAACAATGTAAAATTAAACAGGGCCCGACATTAAATACGGTACAATGAAAGAGAGCCCTACACTGAACAATGTAAAATTAAACACAGCCCGACATTAAATACGGTACAATGAAACAGTGCCCTACACTGAACAATGTAAAATAAAACACAGCCCGACATTAAATACGGTACAATGAAACAGTGCCCGACACTGAACAAGGTAAAATTAAACAGAGCCCGACATTAAATACAGTAAAATGAAACAGTGCCCTACAGTGAACAATGTACAATTAAACACAGCCCGACATTAAATACGGTACAATGAAACAGTACCCTACAGTGAACAATGTACAATTAAACACAGCCCGACAGTAAATACGGTACAATGAAACAGTGCCCTACACTGAACAAGGTAAAATTAAACAGAGCCCGACATTAAATACGGTACAATGAAACAGTGACCTACACTGAACAAGGTAAAATTAAACAGAGCCCGACATTAAATACGGTACAATGAAACCGTGCCCTACACTGAACAAGGTAAAATTAAACAGAGCCGGACATTAAATACAGTACAATGAAACAGTGCCCTACAGTAAACAATGAAAATTAACAGAGCCCGACATTAAATACAGTACAATGAAACAGTGACCTACAGTAAACAAGGCAAAATTAAACAGAGCCCGACATTAAATACAGTACAATGAAACAGTGCTCTACACTGAACAATGTAAAGTTAATCAGAGCCCGACATTAAATACAGTAAAATGAAACAGTGCCCTACAGTGAACAATGTACAGTTAAACACAGCCCGACATTAAATACGGTACAATGAAACAGTACCCTACAGTGAACAATGTACAATTAAACACAGCCCGACAGTAAATACGGTACAATGAAACAGTGCCCTACACTGAACAAGGTAAAATTAAACAGAGCCCGACATTAAATACGGTTCAATGAAACAGTGACCTACACTGAACAAGGTAAAATTAAACAGAGCCCGACATTAAATACGGTACAATGAAACAGTGCCCTACAGAGAACAATGTAAAATTAAACACAGCCCGACATTAAATACGGTACAATGAATCAGTGCCCTATCAGCAACAATGTAAAATTCAACAGAGCCCGACATTAAATACGGTACAATGAAACAGTGACCTACAGTGAACAAGGAAAAATTAAACAAAGCCCGACATTAAATACGGGACAATGAAACAGTGCCCGACAGTGAACAATGAAAATTAACAGAGCCCGACATTAAATACAGTACAATGAAACAGTGACCTTCAGTAAACAATGTAAAATTAATCAGAGCCCGACATTAAATACGGGACAATGAAACAGTGCCCGACAGTGAACAAGGTAAAATTAAACAGAGCCCAACATTAAATACAGCACAATGAAACAATGTCCTACAGTGAACAATGTAAAATTAAACACAGCCCGACATTAAATACGGTAAAATGAAACAGTGCCCTACACTGAACAGGGTAAAATTACACACAGCCCGACATTAAATACGGTACAATGAAACAGTGCCCTACACTGAACAAGGTAAAATTAAACAGCGCCCGACATTAAATACAGTACAATGAAACAGTGCCCTACACTGAACAAGGTAAAATTAAACAGAGCCCGACATTAAATACGGTACAATGAAACAGTGCCCTACACTGAACAATGTAAAATTAAACAGAGCCCGACATTAAATACGGTACAGTGAAACAGTGCCCGACACTGAACAATGTAACATTAAACAGAGCCCGACATGAAATACGGGACAATGAAACAGTGCCCGACAGTGAACAAGGTAAAGTTAAACAGAGCCCAACATTAAATACGGTACAATGAAACAATGCCCTACAGTGAAGAATGTAAAATTAAACACAGCCCGACATTAAAAACAGTACAATGAAACAGTGCCCTACAGTGAACAATGTACAATTAAATACAGCCCGACATGAAATACGGTAAAATGAATCAGTGCCCTACCAGCAACAATGTAAAGTTAAACAGAGCCCGACATTAAATACGGTACAATGAAACAGTGGCCTACACTGAACAATGTAAAATTAAACAGAGCCCGACATTAAATACAGTACAATGAAACAGTGCCCTACAGTAAACAAGGCAAAATTAAACAGAGCCCGACATTAAATACGGTGCAATGAATCAGTGCCCTACACTGAACAATGTAAAATAAAACACAGCCCGACATTAAATACGGGACAATGAAACAGTGCCCTACAGTGAACAATGTAAACTTAAACACAGCCCGACATTCAATACGGTACAATGAATCAGTGCCCTACACTGAACAATGTAAAATTAAACACAGCCCGACTTTAAATACAGTAAAATGAAACAGTGCCCTACACTGAACAAGGTAAAATTAAACAGAGCCCGACATTAAATACGGTACAATGAAACAGTGCCCTACACTGAACAAGGTAAAATTAAACAGAGCCCGACATTAAATACAGTACAATGAAACAGTGACCTACAGTAAACAAGGCAAAATTAAACAGAGCCCGACATTAAATACAGTACAATGTAACAGTGCCCTCCACTGAGCAAGGCAAAATTAAACAGAGCCCGACATTAAATACGGTACAATGAAACAGTGCCCTACACTGAACAATGTAACATTCAACAGAGCCCGACATTAAATACGGGACAATGAAACAGTGCCCGACAGTGAACAAGGTAAAATTAAACAGAGCCCAACATTAAATACAGCACAATGAAACAATGCTCTACAGTGAAGAATGTAAAATTAAACACAGCCCGACATTAAAAACAGTACAATGAAACAGTGCCCTGCACTGAGCAAGGTAAAATTAAACACAGCCCGACATTAAAAACAGTACAATGAAACAGTGCCCTCCACTGAGCAAGGTAAAATTAAACACAGTCCGACATTAAATACGGTACAACGAAACAGTGCCCTACAAGCAACAAGGTAAAATTAAACAGAGCCCGACATTAAATACGGTACAATGAAACAGTGCCCTACACTGAACAATGTAAAATTAAACAGAGCCCGACATTAAATACGGTACAATGAAACAGTGCCCTACAGTGAACAATGTACAATTAAACACAGCCCGACATTAAATACGGTACAATGAATCAGTGCCCTACAGTGAACAAAGTAAAATTAAACAGAGCCCGACATTAAATACGGTACAATGAAACAGTGCCCTACCAGCAACAATGTAAAATTAAACAGAGCCCGACATTAAATACGGTACAATGAAATATGCCCTACACTGAACAAGGAAAAATTAAACAAAGCCCGACATTAAATACGGGACAATGAAACCGTGCCCTACACTGAACAAGGAAAAATTAAACAAAGCCCGACATTAAATACGGGACAATGAAACAGTGCCCTACAGTGAACAAAGTAAAATTAAACACAGCCCGACATTAAATACGGTACAATGAAACAGTGCCCTACAGTGAACAATGTAAAATTAAACACCCCCGACATTAAATACAGTACAATGAAACAGTGCCCTACAGTGAACAAGGTAAAATTAAACAGAGCCCGACATTAATTACAGTACAATGAAACAGTGACCTTCAGTAAACAATGTAAAATTAATCAGAGCCCGACATTAAATACGGTACAATGAAACAATGCCTTACAGTGAAGAATGTAAAATTAAACAGAGCCCGACATTAAATACAGTACACTGAAACAGTGCCCTACACTGAGCAATGTAAAATTAAACAGAGCCCGACATTAAATACGGGACAATGAAACAGTGCCCTACACTGAGCAATGTAAAATTAAACAGAGCCCGACATTCAATACGGTACAATGAAACAGTGCCCTACACTGAACAATGTAAAAGTAAACAGAGCGCGACATTAAATACGGTACAATCAAACAGTGCCCTACACTGAACAATGTAAAAGTAAACAGAGCGCGACATTAAATACGGTACAATGAAACAGTGCCCTACACTGAACAATGTAAAAGTAAACAGAGCGCGACATTAAATACAGTACAATGAAACAGTGCCCTACAGTGAACAATGTAAAAGTAAACAGAGCCCGACATTAAATACGGTACAATGAAACAGTGCCCTACACTGAACAATGTAAAAGTAAACAGAGCGCGACATTAAATACGGTACAATCAAACAGTGCCCTACACTGAACAATGTAAAATTAAACAGAGCCGGACATTAAATACAGTACAATGAAACAGTGCCCTACAGTGAACAATGCAAAATTAACAGAGCCCGACATTAAATACAGTACAATGAAACAGTGACCTACAGTAAACAAGGCAAAATTAAACAGAGCCCGACATTAAATACAGTACAATGAAACAGTGCCCTAAACTGAACAATGTAAAGTTAAAGAGAGCCCGACATTAAATACGGTACAATGAAACGGTGACCTACACAGAACAATGTAAACTTAAACACAGCCCGACATTAAATACAGTACAATGAATCAGTGCCCTACACAGAACAATGTAAACTTAAACACAGCCCGACATTAAATACGGTATAATGAAACAGTGGCCTACACTGAACAAGGTAAAATTAAACAGAGCCCAACATTAAATACAGCACAATGAAACAATGCCTTACAGTGAAGTATGTAAAAGTAAACAGAGCCCGACATTAAATACGGTAAAATGAAACAGTGCCCTACAGTGAACAATGTACAATTAAACACAGCCCGACATGAAATACGGTAAAATGAATCAGTGCCCTACCAGCAACAATGTAAAGTTAAACAGAGCCCGACATTAAATACGGTACAATGAAACAGTGGCCTACACTGAACAATGTAAAATTAAACAGAGCCCGACATTAAATACAGTACAATGAAACAGTGCCCTACAGTAAACAAGGCAAAATTAAACAGAGCCCGACATTAAATACGGTGCAATGAATCAGTGCCCTACACTGAACAATGTAAAATAAAACACAGCCCGACATTAAATACGGGACAATGAAACAGTGCCCTACAGTGAACAATGTAAACTTAAACACAGCCCGACATTCAATACGGTACAATGAATCAGTGCCCTACACTGAACAATGTAAAATTAAACACAGCCCGACTTTAAATACAGTAAAATGAAACAGTGCCCTACACTGAACAAGGTAAAATTAAACAGAGCCCGACATTAAATACGGTACAATGAAACAGTGCCCTACACTGAACAAGGTAAAATTAAACAGAGCCCGACATTAAATACAGTACAATGAAACAGTGACCTACAGTAAACAAGGCAAAATTAAACAGAGCCCGACATTAAATACAGTACAATGTAACAGTGCCCTCCACTGAGCAAGGCAAAATTAAACAGAGCCCGACATTAAATACGGTACAATGAAACAGTGCCCTACACTGAACAATGTAACATTCAACAGAGCCCGACATTAAATACGGGACAATGAAACAGTGCCCGACAGTGAACAAGGTAAAATTAAACAGAGCCCAACATTAAATACAGCACAATGAAACAATGCTCTACAGTGAAGAATGTAAAATTAAACACAGCCCGACATTAAAAACAGTACAATGAAACAGTGCCCTGCACTGAGCAAGGTAAAATTAAACACAGCCCGACATTAAAAACAGTACAATGAAACAGTGCCCTCCACTGAGCAAGGTAAAATTAAACACAGTCCGACATTAAATACGGTACAACGAAACAGTGCCCTACAAGCAACAAGGTAAAATTAAACAGAGCCCGACATTAAATACGGTACAATGAAACAGTGCCCTACACTGAACAATGTAAAATTAAACAGAGCCCGACATTAAATACGGTACAATGAAACAGTGCCCTACAGTGAACAATGTACAATTAAACACAGCCCGACATTAAATACGGTACAATGAATCAGTGCCCTACAGTGAACAAAGTAAAATTAAACAGAGCCCGACATTAAATACGGTACAATGAAACAGTGCCCTACCAGCAACAATGTAAAATTAAACAGAGCCCGACATTAAATACGGTACAATGAAATATGCCCTACACTGAACAAGGAAAAATTAAACAAAGCCCGACATTAAATACGGGACAATGAAACCGTGCCCTACACTGAACAAGGAAAAATTAAACAAAGCCCGACATTAAATACGGGACAATGAAACAGTGCCCTACAGTGAACAAAGTAAAATTAAACACAGCCCGACATTAAATACGGTACAATGAAACAGTGCCCTACAGTGAACAATGTAAAATTAAACACCCCCGACATTAAATACAGTACAATGAAACAGTGCCCTACAGTGAACAAGGTAAAATTAAACAGAGCCCGACATTAATTACAGTACAATGAAACAGTGACCTTCAGTAAACAATGTAAAATTAATCAGAGCCCGACATTAAATACGGTACAATGAAACAATGCCTTACAGTGAAGAATGTAAAATTAAACAGAGCCCGACATTAAATACAGTACACTGAAACAGTGCCCTACACTGAGCAATGTAAAATTAAACAGAGCCCGACATTAAATACGGGACAATGAAACAGTGCCCTACACTGAGCAATGTAAAATTAAACAGAGCCCGACATTCAATACGGTACAATGAAACAGTGCCCTACACTGAACAATGTAAAAGTAAACAGAGCGCGACATTAAATACGGTACAATCAAACAGTGCCCTACACTGAACAATGTAAAAGTAAACAGAGCGCGACATTAAATACGGTACAATGAAACAGTGCCCTACACTGAACAATGTAAAAGTAAACAGAGCGCGACATTAAATACAGTACAATGAAACAGTGCCCTACAGTGAACAATGTAAAAGTAAACAGAGCCCGACATTAAATACGGTACAATGAAACAGTGCCCTACACTGAACAATGTAAAAGTAAACAGAGCGCGACATTAAATACGGTACAATCAAACAGTGCCCTACACTGAACAATGTAAAATTAAACAGAGCCGGACATTAAATACAGTACAATGAAACAGTGCCCTACAGTGAACAATGCAAAATTAACAGAGCCCGACATTAAATACAGTACAATGAAACAGTGACCTACAGTAAACAAGGCAAAATTAAACAGAGCCCGACATTAAATACAGTACAATGAAACAGTGCCCTAAACTGAACAATGTAAAGTTAAAGAGAGCCCGACATTAAATACGGTACAATGAAACGGTGACCTACACAGAACAATGTAAACTTAAACACAGCCCGACATTAAATACAGTACAATGAATCAGTGCCCTACACAGAACAATGTAAACTTAAACACAGCCCGACATTAAATACGGTATAATGAAACAGTGGCCTACACTGAACAAGGTAAAATTAAACAGAGCCCAACATTAAATACAGCACAATGAAACAATGCCTTACAGTGAAGTATGTAAAAGTAAACAGAGCCCGACATTAAATACGGTAAAATGAAACAGTGCCCTACAGTGAACAACGTACAATTCAACACAGCCCGACATTAAATACGGTACAATGAAACAGTACCCTACAGTGAACAATGTACAATTAAACACAGCCCGACATTAAATACGGGACAATGAAACAGTGCCCGACAGTGAACAAGGTAAAATTAAACAGAGCCCAACATTAAATACAGCACAATGAAACAATGCCCTACAGGGAACAATGTACAATAAAACACAGCCCGACATTAAATACGGTACAATGAAACAGTGCCCGACAGGGATCAATGTAAAATTAAACACAGCCCGACATTAAATACGGTACAATGAATCAGTGCCCTACCAGCAACAATGTAAAATTAAACAGAGCCCGACATTAAATACGGTACAATGAAAGAGTGCCCTACACTGAACAATGTAAAATTAAACACAGCCCGACATTAAATACGGTACAATGAAACAGTGCCCTACACTGAACAAGGTAAAATTAAACAGAGCCCGACATTATATACAGTAAAATGAAACAGTGCCCTACAGTGAACAATGTACAATTAAACACAGCCCGACATTAAATACGGTACAATGAAACAGTGCCCTACACTGAACAAGGTAAAATTAAACAGAGCCCGACATTAAATACGGTACAATGAAACAGTGACCTACACTGAACAAGGTAAAATTAAACAGAGCCCGACATTAAATACGGTACAATGAATCAGTGCCCTACCAGCAACAATGTAAAATTAAACAGAGCCCGACATTAAAAACGGTACAATGAAACCGTGCCCTACACTGAACAAGGTAAAATTAAACAGAGCCGGACATTAAATACAGTACAATGAAACAGTGCCCTACACTGAACAATGTAACATTAAACAGAGCCCGACATTAAATACGGGACAATGAAACAGTGACCTACAGTAAACAAGGCAAAATTAAACAAAGCCCGACATTAAATACGGGACAATGAAACAGTGCCCGACAGTGAACAATGTAAAATTAAACAAAGACCGACATTAAATACGGGACAATGAAACAGTGCCCTACAGTGAACAAGGTAAAATTAAACAGAGCTCGACATTAAATACGGTACAATGAATCAGTGCCCTACCAGCAACAATGTAAAATTAAACAGAGCCCGAAATTAAATACAGTACAATGAAACAGTGCCCGACAGTGAACAATGTAACATTAAACAGAGCCCGACATTAAATACGGTACAATGAATCAGTGCCCTACCAGCAACAATGTAAAATTAAACAGAGCCCGACATTAAATACGGTACAATGAAACAGTGACCTACAGTGAACAAGGTAAAATTAAACAGAGCCCAACATTAAATACAGCACAATGAAACAATGCCCTACAGTGAACAATGTAATGTTAAACACAGCCCGACATTAAATACGGTACAATGAATCAGTGCCCTACCAGCAACAATGTAAAATTAAACAGAGCCCGACACTAAATACGGTACAATGAAACATTGCCCTACACTGAACAATGTAAAATTAAACACAGCCCGACATTAAATACGGTACAATGAAACAGTGCCCTACACTGAACAAGGTAAAATTAAACAGAGCCCGACATTAAATACAGTAAAATGAAACAGTGCCCTACAGTGAACAATGTACAATTAAACACAGCCCGACAGTAAATACGGTAAAATGAAACAGTGCCCTACACTGACCAAGGTAAAATTAAACAGAGCGGCACATTAAATACGGTACAATGAAACAGTGACCTACACTGAACAAGGTAAAATTAAACAGAGCCCGACATTAAATACGGTACAATGAAACAGTGCCCCACAGTGAACAATGTATAATTAAACACAGCCCGACATTAAATACGGTACAATGAATCAGTGCCCTACCAGCAACAATGTAAAATTAAACAGAGCCCGACATTAAATACGGTACAATGAAACCGTGCCCTACACTGAACAATGTACAATTAAACAGAGCCCGACATTAAATACAGTACAATGAAACAGTGCCCTACAGTAAACAATGAAAATTAACAGAGCCCGACATTAAATACGGTACAATGAAACAGTGACCTACAGTAAACAAGGCAAAATTAAACAGAGCCCGACATTAAATACGGTACAATGAAACAGTACCCTACAGTGAACAATGTACAATTAAACACAGCCCGACATTAAATACGGTACAATGAATCAGTGCCCTACCAGCAACAATTTAAAATTAAACAGACTCCGACATTAAATACGGTACAATGAAAGGGTGCCCTACACTGAACAATGTAAAATTAAACACAGCCCGACATTAAAAACGGTACAATGAAACAGTGCCCTACACTGAACAAGGTAAAATTAAACACAGCCCGACATTAAATACGGTACAATGAATCAGTGCCCTACCAGCAACAATGTAAAATTAAACAGAGCCCGACATTAAATACGGTACAATGAAAGAGTGCCCTACACTGAACAATGTAAAATTAAACACAGCCCGACATTAAATACGGTACAATGAAACAGTGCCCTACACTGAACAAGGTAAAATTAAACAGAGCCCGACATTAAATACAGTAAAATGAAACAGTACCCTACAGTGAACAATGTACAATTAAACACAGCCCGACAGTAAATACGGTAAAATGAAACAGTGCCCTACACTGAACAAGGTAAAATTAAACAGAGCCGCGCATTAAATACGGTACAATGAAACAGTGACCTACACTGAACAAGGTAAAATTAAACAGAGCCCGACATTAAATACGGTACAATGAAACAGTGCCCCACAGTGAACAATGTATAATTAAACACAGCCCGACATTAAATACGGTACAATGAATCAGTGCCCTACCAGCAACAATGTAAAATTAACAGAGCCCGACATTAAATACGGTACAATGAAACAGTGACCTACAGTAAACAAGGCAAAATTAAACAGAGCCCGACATTAAATACAGTACAATGAAACAGTGCCCTACACTGAACAATGTAAAATTAATCAGAGCCCGACATTAAATACGGGACAATGAAACAGTGCCCGACAGTGAACAAGGTAAAATTAAACAGAGCCCAACATTAAATACGGCACAATGAAACAATGCCCTACAGGGAACAATGTACAATAAAACACAGCCCGACATTAAATACGGTACAATGAAACAGTGCCCGACAGTGAACAATGTAAAATTAAACACAGCCCGACATTAAATACGGTACAATGAATCAGTGCCCTACCAGCAACAATGTAAAATTAAACAGAGCCCGACATTAAATACGGTACAATGAAAGAGTGCCCTACACTGAACAATGTAAAATTAAACACAGCCCGACATTAAATACGGTACAATGAAACAGTGCCCTACACTGAACAAGGTAAAATTAAACAGAGCCCGACATTATATACAGTAAAATGAAACAGTGCCCTACAGTGAACAATGTACAATTAAACACAGCCCGACATTTAATACGGTACAATGAAACAGTGCCCTACACTGAACAAGGTAAAATTAAACAGAGCCCGACATTAAATACGGTACAATGAAACAGTGACCTACACTGAACAAGGTAAAATTAAACAGAGCCCGACATTAAATACGGTACAATTAAACAGCGCCCTACAGAGAACAATGTAAAATTAAATACAGCCCGACATTAAATACGGTACAGTGAAACAGTGCCCTACAGTGAACAATGTAAAATTAAACAGAGCCCGACATTAAATACGGTACAATGAATCAGTGCCCTACCAGCAACAATGTAAAATTAAACAGAGCCCGACATTAAAAACGGTACAATGAATCAGTGCCCTACCAGCAACAATGTAAAATTAAACACAGCCCGACAGTAAATACGGTACAATGAAACCGTGCCCTACACTGAACAAGGTAAAATTAAACAGAGCCGGACATTAAATACAGTACAATGAAACAGTGCCCTACACTGAACAATGTAACATTAAACAGAGCCCGACATTAAATACGGGACAATGAAACAGTGACCTACAGTAAACAAGGCAAAATTAAACAAAGCCCGACATTAAATACGGGACAATGAAACAGTGCCCGACAGTGAACAATGTAAAATTAAACAAAGACCGACATTAAATACGGGACAATGAAACAGTGCCCTACAGTGAACAAGGTAAAATTAAACAGAGCTCGACATTAAATACGGTACAATGAATCAGTGCCCTACCAGCAACAATGTAAAATTAAACAGAGCCCGACATTAAATACAGTACAATGAAACAGTGCCCGACAGTGAACAATGTAACATTAAACAGAGCCCGACATTAAATACGGGACAATGAATCAGTGCCCTACCAGCAACAATGTAAAATTAAACAGAGCCCGACATTAAATACGGTACAATGAAACAGTGACCTACAGTGAACAAGGTAAAATTAAACAGAGCCCAACATTAAATACAGCACAATGAAACAATGCCCTACAGTGAACAATGTAATGTTAAACACAGCCCGACATTAAATACGGTACAATGAATCAGTGCCCTACCAGCAACAATGTAAAATTAAACAGAGCCCGACACTAAATACGGTACAATGAAACATTGCCCTACACTGAACAATGTAAAATTAAACACAGCCCGACATTAAATACGGGACAATGAAACAGTGCCCTACACTGAACAAGGTAAAATTAAACAGAGCCCGACATTAAATACAGTAAAATGAAACAGTGCCCTACAGTGAACAATGTACAATTAAACACAGCCCGACAGTAAATACGGTAAAATGAAACAGTGCCCTACACTGAACAAGGTAAAATTAAACAGAGCCGCACATTAAATACGGTACAATGAAACAGTGACCTACCAGCAACAATGTAAAATTAAACAGAGCCCGACATTAAATACGGTACAATGAAACCGTGCCCTACACTGAACAATGTACAATTAAACAGAGCCCGACATTAAATACAGTACAATGAAACAGTGCCCTAAAGTAAACAATGAAAATTAACAGAGCACGACATTAAATACGGTACAATGAAACAGTGACCTACAGTAAACAAGGCAAAATTAAACAGAGCCCGACATTAAATACAGTACAATGAAACAGTGCCCTACACTGAACAATGTAAAATTAAACAGAGCCCGACATTAAATACGGTACAATGAAACAGTGACCTACACTGAACAAGGTAAAATTAAACAGAGCCCGACATTAAATACGGTACAATTAAACAGCGCCCTACAGAGAACAATGTAAAATTAAATACAGCCCGACATTAAATACGGTACAATGAAACAGTGCCCTACACTGAACAAGGTAAAATGAAACAGAGCCCGACATTAAATACGGTACAATGAAACAGGGCCCTACAGTGAACAATGTAAAATTAAACAGAGCCCGACATTAAATACGGTACAATGAATCAGTGCCCTACCAGCAACAATGTAAAATTACACACAGCCCGACATTAAATACGGTACAATGAAACAGTGCCCTACACTGAACAAGGTAAAACTAAACAGAGCCGGACATTAAATACAGTACAATGAAACAGTGCCCTACACTGAACAATGTAACATTAAACAGAGCCCGACATTAAATACGGGACAATGAAACAGTGACCTACAGTAAACAAGGCAAAATTAAACAAAGCCCGACATTAAATACGGGACAATGAAACAATGCCCGACAGTGAACAATGTAAAATTAAACAAAGACCGACATTAAATACGGTACAATGAAACAGTGCCCTACACTGAGCAATGTAAAATTAAACAGAGCCCGACATTAAATACGGGACAATGAAACAGTGCCCGACAGTGAACAAGGTAAAATTAAACAGAGCCCAACATTAAATACAGCACAATGAAACAAAGTCCTACACTGAACAAGGTAAAATTAAACAAAGCTCGACATTAAATACGGTAAAATGAAACAGTGCCCTACACTGAACAAGGTAAAATTACACACAGCCCGACATTAAATACAGTACAATGTAACAGTGCCCTACACTGAACAAGGTAAAATTAAACAGAGCCCGACATTAAATACGGTACAATGAAACAGTGCCCTACACTGAACAAGGTAAAATTAAACAGAGCCCGACATTAAATAAAGCACAATGAAACAGTGCCCTACAGTGAACAAGGTAAAATTAAACAGAGCTCGACATTAAATACGGTACAATGAATCAGTGCCCTACCAGCAACAATGTAAAATTAAACAGAGCCCGACATTAAATACAGTACAATGAAACAGTGCCCGACAGTGAACAATGTAACATTAAACAGAGCCCGACATTAAATACGGGACAATGAATCAGTGCCCTACCAGCAACAATGTAAAATTAAACAGAGCCCGACATTAAATACGGTACAATGAAACAGTGACCTACAGTGAACAAGGTAAAATTAAACAGAGCCCAACATTAAATACAGCACAATGAAACAATGCCCTACAGTGAACAATGTAATGTTAAACACAGCCCGACATTAAATACGGTACAATGAATCAGTGCCCTACCAGCAACAATGTAAAATTAAACAGAGCCCGACACTAAATACGGTACAATGAAACATTGCCCTACACTGAACAAGGTATATTTAAGCAGAGCCCGACATTAAATACGGTACAATGAAACAGTGCCCTACAGTGAACAATGTACAATTAAACACTGCCCGACATTAAATACGGTAAAATGAAACAGTGCCCTACACTGAACAAGGCAACATTAAACACAGCCCGACATTAAATACGGTACAATGAAAGAGTGCCCTACACTGAACAATGTAAAATTAAACACAGCCCGACATTAAATACGGTACAATGAAACAGTGCCCTACAGTGAACAATGTACAATTAAACACAGCCCGACATTAAATACGGTACAATGAATCAGTGCCCTACACTGAACAATGTAAAATTAAACACAGCCCGGCATTAAATGCAGTACAATGAAACAGTGACCTACTGTAAACAAGGCAATATTAAACAGAACCCGACAGTAAATACGGTGCAATGAATCAGTGCCCAACACTGAATAATGTAAAATTAAACATAGGCCGACATTAAATACAGTACAATGAAACAGTGCCCTACACTGAACAATGTAAAATAAAACAGAGCCCGACATTAAATACGGTACAATGAAACAGTGCCCTACACTGAACAATGTAAAATTAAACATAGGCCGACATTAAATACAGTACAATGAAACAGTGCCCTACACTGAACAATGTAAAATAAAACAGAGCCCGACATTAAATACAGTACAATGAAACAGTGCCCTACACTGAACAATGTAAACTTAAACACAGCCCGACATTAAATACGGTACAATGAATCAGTGCCCGACACTGAACAATGTAAAATTAAACACAGCCCGGCATTAAATACAGTACAATGAAACAGTGACCTACAGTAAACAAGGCAAAATTAAACAGAGCCCGACATTAAAGACAGTACAATGAAACAGTGCCCTACACTGAACAATGTAACATTAAACAGAGCCCGACATTAAATACAGTACAATGAAACAGTGCCCTACACTGAACAATGTAAAATAAAACACAGCCCGACATTAAATACGGTACAAGGAAACAGTGCCCTACACTGACCAAGGTAAAATTAAACAGAGCCCGACATTAAATACAGTACAATGAAACAGTGCCCTAGAGCGAACAAGGTAAAATTAAACAGAGCCCGACATTAAATACGGTACAATGAAACAGTGCCCTACACTGAACAATGTAAAATTAAACATAGCCCGACATTAAATACGGTACAATGAATCAGTGCCCTACACTGAACAAGGTAAAATAAAACAGAGCCCGACATTAAATACGGCACAATGAAACAGTGCCCTACAGTGAACAATGTAAAATTAAACAGAGAACGACATTAAATACAGTACAATGTAACAGTGACCTACAGTAAACAAGGCAAAATTAAACAGAGCCCGGCATTAAATACAGTACAATGAAACAGTGCCCTAGACTGAACAAGGTAAAATTAAACAGAGCCCGACATTAAATACGGTACAATGAAACAGTGCCCTACACTGAACAATGTAAAATTAAACACAGCCCGACATTAAATACAGCACAATGAAACAGTGCCCTACAGTAAACAAGGTAAAATTAAACAGAGAACGACATTAAATACAGTACAATGTAACAGTGACCTACAGTAAACAAGGCAAAATTAAACAGAGCCCGATATTAAATACGGTACAATGAAACAGTGCCCTACAGTGAACAATGTAAAATTAAACAGAGAACGACATTAAATACAGTACAATGAAACAGTGCCCTACACTGAACAAGGTAAAATTAAACAGAGCCCGACATTAAATACAGTACAATGAAACAGTGACCTACAGTAAACAAGGCAAAATTAAACAGAGCCCGGCATTAAATACAGTACAATGAAACAGTGCCCTACACTGAACAAGGTAAAATTAAACAGAGCCCGACATTAAATACGGGACAACGAAACAGTGCCCGACAGTGAACAAGGTAAAATTAAACAGAGCCCAACATTGAATACGGTACAATGAAACACTGCCCTACACTGAACAATGTAACATTAAACAGAGCCCGACATTAAATACGGGACAACGAAACAGTGCCCGACAGTGAACAAGGTAAAATTAAACAGAGCCCAACATTGAATACGGTACAATGAAACAGTGCCCTACAGTGAACAATGTAAAATTAAACAGAGCACGACATTAAATACAGTACAATGTAACAGTGCCCTCCACTGAGCAAGGTAAATTTAAACACAGCCCGACATTAAATACGGTACAATGAAACAGTGCCCTACAGTGAACAATGTAAAATTAAACAGAGCCCGACATTAAATACAGCACAATGAAACAGTGCCCGACAGTGAACAATGTACAATTAAAGACAGCCCGACATTAAATACGGTACAATGAAACAGTGCCCTACAGTGAACAATGTACAATTAAACACAGCCCGACATTAAATACGGTACAATGAAACAGTGCCCTACACTGATCAAGGTAAAATTAAACACAGCCGACATTAAATACGGTGCAATGAATCAGTGCCCTACACTGAACAATGTAAAATAAAACACAGCCCGGCATTAAATACGGTACAATGAAACAGGGCTCTACACCTAACAATGTAAAATTAAACACAGCCCGACATTAAATACGGTACAATGAAACAGTGCCCTACACTGAACAATGTAAAATAAAACAGAGCCCGACATTAAATACGGTACAATGAAACAGGGCTCTACACTGAACAATGTAAAATTAAACAGAGCCCAACATTAAATACGGTACAATGAAACAGGGCTCTACACTGAACAATGTAAAATTAAACACAGCCCGACATTAAATACGGTACAATGAAACAGTGCCCTACAGTGAACAAGGTAAAATTAAACAGAGCCCGACATTAAATACGGTAAAATGAAACAGTGCCCTACACTGAACAATGTAAAATTAAACACAGCCCGACATTAAATACAGCACAATGAAACAGTGCCCTACACTGAACAATGTAAAATTAAAGAGAGCCCGACATTAAATACAGCACAATGAAACAGTGACCTACAGTGAACAATGTACAATTAAACACAGCCCGACATTAAATACGGTACAATGAAACAGTGCCCTGCACTGAACAAGGTAAAATTAAACACAGCCCGACAGTAAATACGGGACAATGAAACAGTGCCCTACACTGAACAAGGTAAAATTAAACAGAGCCCGACATTAAATACAGTACAATGAATCAGTGCCCTACACTGAACAATGTAAAATTAAACACAGCCCGACATTAAATACGGTAAAATGAAACAGTGCCCTACACTGAACAAGGTAAAATTAAACAGAGCCCGACATTAAATACGGTACAATGAAACAGTGCCCTACACTGAACAATGTAAAATTAAAGAGAGCCCGACATTAAATACAGCACAATGAAACAGTGACCTACAGTGAACAAGGTAAAATTAAACAGAGCCCGACATTAAATACGGGACAATGAAACAGTGCCCTACACTGAACAATGTACAATTAAACACAGCCCGACATTAAATACAGCACAATGAAAAAATGCCCTATAGTGAAGAATGTAAAATTAAACACAGCCCGACATTAAATACAGTACAATGAAACAGTGACCTCCAGTGAACAATGTAAAATTAAACATAGCCCGACATTAAATACGGTACAATGAAAGAGTGCCCTACAGTGAACAATGTACAATTAAACACAGCCCGACATTAAATACGGCACAATGAAACAGTGACCTCCAGTGAACAATGTAAAATTAAACAGAGCCCGGCATTAAATACAGTACAATGAAACAGTGCCCTAGACTGAACAAGGTAAAATTAAACAGAGCCCGACATTAAATACGGTACAATGAAACAGTGCCCTACACTGAACAATGTAAAATTAAACACAGCCCGACATTAAATACAGCACAATGAAACAGTGCCCTACAGTAAACAAGGTAAAATTAAACAGAGAACGACATTAAATACAGTACAATGTAACAGTGACCTACAGTAAACAAGGCAAAATTAAACAGAGCCCGATATTAAATACGGTACAATGAAACAGTGCCCTACAGTGAACAATGTAAAATTAAACAGAGAACGACATTAAATACAGTACAATGAAACAGTGCCCTACACTGAACAAGGTAAAATTAAACAGAGCCCGACATTAAATACAGTACAATGAAACAGTGACCTACAGTAAACAAGGCAAAATTAAACAGAGCCCGGCATTAAATACAGTACAATGAAACAGTGCCCTACACTGAACAAGGTAAAATTAAACAGAGCCCGACATTAAATACGGGACAACGAAACAGTGCCTGACAGTGAACAAGGTAAAATTAAACAGAGCCCAACATTGAATACGGTACAATGAAACACTGCCCTACACTGAACAATGTAACATTAAACAGAGCCCGACATTAAATACGGGACAACGAAACAGTGCCCGACAGTCAACAAGGTAAAATTAAACAGAGCCCAACATTGAATACGGTACAATGAAACAGTGCCCTACAGTGAACAATGTAAAATTAAACAGAGCACGACATTAAATACAGTACAATGTAACAGTGCCCTCCACTGAGCAAGGTAAATTTAAACACAGCCCGACATTAAATACGGTACAATGAAACAGTGCCCTACAGTGAACAATGTAAAATTAAACAGAGCCCGACATTAAATACAGCACAATGAAACAGTGCCCGACAGTGAACAATGTACAATTAAAGACAGCCCGACATTAAATACGGTACAATGAAACAGTGCCCTACAGTGAACAATGTACAATTAAACACAGCCCGACATTAAATACGGTACAATGAAACAGTGCCCTACACTGATCAAGGTAAAATTAAACACAGCCGACATTAAATACGGTGCAATGAATCAGTGCCCTACACTGAACAATGTAAAATAAAACACAGCCCGGCATTAAATACGGTACAATGAAACAGTGCCCTACACTGAACAATGTAAAATTAAACAGAGCCCGACATTAAATACGGTACAGTGAAACAGTGCCCTGCACTGAACTATGCAAAATTAAACACAGCCCGACATTAAATACAGTACAATGAAACAGTGCCCTACACTGAACAATGTAAACTTAAACACAGCCCGACATTAAATACGGTACAATGAATCAGTGCCCTACACTGAACAATGTAAACTTAAACACAGCCCGACATTAAATACGGTACAATGAATCAGTGCCCTACACTGAACAATGTAAAATTAAACACAGCCCGACATTAAATACGGTAAAATGAAACAGTGCCCTACACTGAACAAGGTAAAATTAAACAGAGCCCGACATTAAATACGGTACAATGAAACAGTGCCCTACACTGAACAAGGTAAAATTAAACAGAGCCCGACATTAAATACAGTACAATGAAACAGTGTCCTACAGTGAACAATGTACAATCAAACAGAGCCCGACATTAAATACGGTAATATGAAACAGTGCCCTACACTGAACAAGGTAAAATTAAACACAGCCCGAAATTAAATACCGTACAATGAAACAGTGCCCTGCACTGAACAAGGTAAAATTAAACAGAGCCCGACATTAAATACAGTACAATGAAACAGTGCCCTACAGTGAACAATGTACAATTAAACACAGCCCGACATTAAATACGGTACAATGAAACAGTGCCCTACAGTGAACAATGTACAATTAAACACAGCCCGACAGTAAATACGGTACAATGAAACAGTGCCCTACACTGAACAAGGTAAAATTAAACAGAGCCCGACATTAAAAAAGTTACAATGAAACAGTGCCCTACAGTGAACAACGTAAAATTAAACAGAGCCCGACATTAAATACAGTACAATGAAACAGTGCCCTACAGTGAACAACGTAAAATTAAACAGAGCCCGACATTAAATACAGCACAATGAATCAGTGCCCTACAGTGAACAATGTAAAATTAAACACAGCCCGGTATTAAATACAGTACAAGGAAACAGTGCCCTACACTGAACAAGGTAACATTAAACAGAGCCCGACATTAAATACAGTACAATGAAACAGTGACCTACAGTGAACAATGTACAAGTAAAGACAGCCCGACATTAAATACGGTAAAATGAAACAGTGCCCTACACTGAACAGGGTAAATTTAAACAGAGCCCGACATTAAATACAGTACAATGAAACAGTGCCCTCCACTGAACAAGGTAAAATTAAACAGAGCCCGACATTAAATACAGTACAATGAAACAGTGCCCTACACTGAACAATGTACAATTAAACAGAGCCCGACATTAAATACGGTACAATGAAACAGTGCCCTACACTGAACAATGTAAAATTAAACACAGCCCGACATTAAATACAGCACAATGAAACAGTGCCCTACACTGAACAATGTAAAATTAAACAGAGCCCGACATTAAATACAGCACAATGAAACAGTGACCTACAGTGAACAATGTACAATTAAACACAGCCCGACATTAAATACGGTACAATGAAACAGTGCCCTGCACTGAACAAGGTAAAATTAAACACAGCCCGACAGTAAATACGGGACAATGAAACAGTGACCTACAGTAAACAAGGCAAAATTAAACAGAGCCCAACATTAAATACGGTACAATGAAACAGGGCTCTACACTGAACAATGTAAAATTAAACACAGCCCGACATTAAATACGGTACAATGAAACAGTGCCCTACACTGAACAATGTAAAATAAAACAGAGCCCGACATTAAATACGGTACAATGAAACAGGGCTCTACACTGAACAATGTAAAATTAAACAGAGCCCAACATTAAATACGGTACAATGAAACAGGGCTCTACACTGAACAATGTAAAATTAAACACAGCCTGACATTAAATACGGTACAATGAAACAGTGCCCTACAGTGAACAAGGTAAAATTAAACAGAGCCCGACATTAAATACGGTACAATGAAACAGTGCCCTACACTGAACAAGGTAAAATTAAACAGAGCCCGACATTAAATACGGTACAATGAAACAGTGCCCTACACTGAACAAGGTAAAATTAAACAGAGCCCGACATTAAATACAGTACAATGAAACAGTGCCCTGCACTGAACAAGGTAAAATTAAACAGAGCCCGACATTAAATACGGGACAATGAAACAGTGCCCTACACTGAACAATGTACAATTAAACACAGCCCGACATTAAATACAGCACAATGAAAAAATGCCCTATAGTGAAGAATGTAAAATTAAACACAGCCCGACATTAAGTACAGTACAATGAAACAGTGACCTCCAGTGAACAATGTAAAATTAAACATAGCCCGACATTAAATACGGTACAATGAAAGAGTGCCCTACAGTGAACAATGTACAATTAAACACAGCCCGACATTAAATACGGCACAATGAAACAGTGACCTCCAGTGAACAATGTAAAATTAAACATAGCCCGACATTAAATACGGTACAATGAAAGAGTGCCCTACAGTGAACAATGTACAATTAAACACAGCCCGACATTAAATACGGTACAATGAAAGAGTGCCCTACAGTGAACAATGTACAATTAAACACAGCCCGACATTAAATACGGTACAATGAAACAGTGCCCTACACTGAACAAGGTAAAATTAAACAGAGCCCGACATTAAATACAGTACAATGAAACAGTGCCCTACAGTGAACAATGTACAATTAAACACAGCCCGACATTAAATACGGTACAATGAAACAGTGCCCTACAGTGAACAATGTACAATTAAACACAGCCCGACATTAAATACAGTACAATGAAACAGTGCCCTAGAGTGAACAAGGTAAAATTAAACAGAGCCCGACATTAAATACAGTACAATGAAACAGTGCCCTACAAGCAACGAGGTAAAATTAAACAGAGCCCGACATTAAATACAGTACAATGAAACAGTGACCTACAGTGAACAATGTAAAATTAATCATAGCCCGACATTAAATACGGTACAATGAATCAGTGCCCTACACTGAACAATGTAAAATTAAACAGAGCCCGACATTAAATACGGTACAATGAAACAGTCCCCTACAGTGAACAATGTAAAATTAAACAGAGCCCGACATTAAATACGGTACAATGAAACAGTGCCCTACAGTGAACAATGTAAAACTAAACACAGCCCGACATTAAATACAGTACAATGACACAGTGCCCTACAGTGAACAAGGTAAAATTAAACAGAGCCCGACATTAAATACAGTACAATGAAACAGTGCCCTACAAGCAACAAGGTAAAATTAAACACAGCCCGACATTAAATACAGTACAATGAAACAGTACCCTACAGTGAACAATGTAAAATTAAACACAGCCCGAAATTAAATACAGTACAATGAAACAGTGACCTACAGTGAACAAGGTAAAATTAAACAGAGCCCGACATTAAATACAGTACAATGAAACAGTGACCTACAGTGAACAAGGTAAAATTAAACAGAGCCCGACATTAAATACAGTACAATGAAACAGTGCCCTACAAGCTACAATGTAAAATTAAACAGAGCTCGACATTAAATACGGTACAATGAAACAGTGCCCTACAAGCAACAAGGTAAAATTAAACAGAGCCCAACATTAAATACGGTTGAATGAAACAGTGCCCTACACTGAACAATGTAAAATTAAACAGAGCACGACATTAAATATTTACAGTGGTCCCTGGGTAGAATATCATCATTTACACTGGCTCCTGGGATATTAATTATTATTTACTGCGGTACTTGGATAGTATATCAATATTTACAGTGGACCACGGGTAGAATATCATTATTTACCGTGGTCCCTGGGTATTATATCATTATTCAAAGTGGTCCCTGTGTAGAATATCATTATTTACAGTGGTCCCTGGGTCGAATATCATTATTTACAGTGGTCCCTGGGTAGTGTATCATTATTTACAGTGGTCCCTGGGTAGAATATCATTATTTACAGTGATCCCTGGGTATTTTATCATTGTTCAAAGTGGTCCCTGTGTAGAATATCATTATTTACAGTGGTCCCTGGGTAGAATATCATTATTTACAGATGTCCCTGGGTAGTGTATCATTATTTACAGTGGTCCCTGGGTAGTATATCATTATGTACAGTGATCCCTTGGTATTATATCATTGTTTAAAATGGTCCCTGTGTAGAATTTCATTATTTACATTGGACCACGGGTAGAATATCATTATTTACAATGTACCCTAGGTAGTACATCATTATTTTCAGTGGTCCCTGGATAGTATATCAATATTTACAGTGGTCCCTGGTAGTGTATCATTATTTACCGTGGTCCCTGGGTATTATATCATTGTTTAAAGTGGTCCCTGTGTAGATTATCATTATTTACAGTGGTCCCTGTGTAGAATATCATTATTTACAGTATTCCCTGGGTAGTTTATCATTATTTACAGTGGTCCCTGGGTAGAATATCATTATTTACAGTGATCCCTGGGTATTATATCATTGTTTAAAGTGGTCCCTGTGTAGAATATCATTATTTACAGTGGTCCCTGGGTGGTGTATCATTATTTACAGTGGTCACTGGGTAGAATATCATTATTTACAGTGGTCCCTGGGTAATATATCATTAGTTACATTGTTCCCTGGGTAATGTCTCAATATTTACAGCGCCCTGGTTATTTATAAATATTAACAGATGTCCCGGCGTACAATATCATTATTTACAGTGGTCACTGTGTAGAATATCATTATTTACAGTGGTCCCAGGTTAGAATATCATTATTTACACTGGATCCTGGGATATTAATTATTATTTACTGTGGTACTTGGATTGTATATCAATATTTACAGTGGACCACGGGTAGAATATCATTATTTACAATGTACCGTAGGTAGTACATCATTATTTTCCGTGGTCCCTGGATAGTATATCAATATTTACAGTGGTCCCTGGGTAGTGTATCATTATTTACCGTGGTCACTGGGTATTATATCATTGATGTGGAGATGCCGGCGTTGGACTGGGGTGAGCACAGTATGAAGTCTTACAACACCAGGTTAAAGTCCAACAGGTTTGTTTCGATGTCACTAGCTTTCGGAGCGCTGCTCCTTCCTCAGGTGAATGAAGAGGCCTCATTCCCGGTCTCATTCCCTCTCATTCCGGAGGACCCCTCCGGAAGGCAGCTGCCTTAGACTCGACATGTATGCTCAAGCCGTCAGGAGTCGCGTCAATGCCAGATTCATCAGTCGCATTCACAAGACAGCCCCGAACGTCACCCAAGCACAACGCAATGCCATCCGCGCTCTCAAGACCAACCGCAGCATCGTCATCAAACCAGCAGACAAACCAGCAGCACTGTCGTACTGAACAGAACGGACTACTGCAAAGAAGTATACCGACAAATGAACAACCAAGAACACTACAGACAGTTACCCGCAGATCCGACCAAGGAACACATCCGTCAACTTAACAGACTGATCAAGACCTTGGATCCAGATCTTCAGAGCACCCTACGTGCTCTCATCCCACGCACTCCCCGCGTTGGAGATCTCTACTGCCTCCCGAAAATACATAAGGCCAACACACCAGGCCGCCCTATCGTTTCAGGCAATGGGACCCTGTGTGAGAACCTCTCTGGCTACATCGAGGGCATCTTGAAACCCATCGTACAAGGTACACCCAGCTTCTGTCGCGACACGACGGACTTCCTACAGAAACTCAGCACCCATGGACAAGTTGAACCAGGAACATTCCTCGTCACAATGGACGTCTCGGCACTCTACACCAGCATCCCCTATGACGACGGCATTGCTGCAACAGCCTCAGTACTCAACACCGACAACTGCCAATCTCCAGACGCAATTCTGCAACTCATCCGCTTCATTCTTTATCACAACGTCTTCACCTTCGACAACAAGTTCTTCATTCAGACGCACGGAACAGCCATGGGGACCAAATTCGCACCCCAGTACGCCAACATATTCATGCACAAGTTTGAACAGGACCTACTCAACGCACAGGACCTTTAACCGATGTTATACACCAGATACATCGATGACATTTTTTTCCTTTGGACCCACGGCGAAGAATCACTGAAACGACTACACAATGACATTAATAAGTTCCATCCAACCATCAGACTCACCATGGACTACTCTCCAAAATCAGTTGCATTCTTGGACACACTCGTCTCCATCAAGGACGGTCACCTCAGCACTTCGCTTTACCGCAAACCCACGGATAACCTCATGATGCTCCACTTCTCCAGCTTCCACCCTAAACACATTAAAGAAGCCACCCCCTATGGACAAGCGCTCCGTATACACAGGATCTGCTCAGACGAGGAGGAGTGTAACAGACATCTACAGACGTTGAAATATGCCCTCGTACGAATGGGATATGGCACTCGAATCATCGATCGACAGTTCCAACGCGCCACAGTGAAAAACCGGACCGACCTCCTCAGAAGACAAACATGGGACACAACCGACAGAATACCCTTCGTCGTCCAGTCCTTCCCCGGAGCGGAGAAACTACGTCATCTTCTTCACAGCCTTCAACACGTCATTGATGACGATGAACATCTTGCCAAGGTCATCCCCACACCCCCACTACTTACCTTCAAACAACCGCGCAACCTCAATCGAACCATTGTTTGCAGCAAACTGCCCAGCCTTCAGAACAGTGACCACGACACCACACAACCCTGTCATGGCAATCTCTGCAAGACGTGCCAGATCATCGACATGGATACCACTATTACACGTGAGAACAGCACCCACCAGGTACGCGGTACATACTCGTGCGACTCGGCCAACGTTGTCTACCTCATACACTGCAGGAAAGGATGTCCCGAAGCGTGGTACATTGGCGAGACCATGCAGACGCTGCGACAACGAATGAACGGACATCGCGCAACAATCACCAGGCAGGAATGTTCCCTTCCAGTCGGGGAACACTCCAGCAGTCAAGGGCATTCAGCCTCTGATCTCCGGGTAAGCGTTCTCCAAGGCGGCCTTCAGGACCCGCGACAACGCAGAATCGCCGAGCAGAAACTTATAGCCAAGTTCCGCACACATGAGTGCGGCCTCAACCGGGACCTGAGATTCGTGTCGCATTACAGTCATCCCCCACCGTCTGGCCTGCAAAATCCTACCAACTGTCCTGGCTTGGCACAATTCACACCTCTTTAACCTGGGGTTACCCCATCTCTGGATCTGTAAAGATTTAATCACCTGCTAATGCTCGCATTCCAAGCATTGTCTGGCATCTTTGAATTTGTCTATATATGTGTTTCTGGAACAGACCTCTTCATTCACCTGAGGAAGGAGCAGCGCTCCGAAAGCTAGTGACATCGAAACAAACCTGTTGGACTTTAACCTGGTGTTGTAAGACTTCTTACTGCGCTCACCCCAGTTCAACGCCGGCATCTCCACATCATCTGTAAATACAGATATTCTACACAGGGACCACAGTAAATAATGATATTCTACCCAGGGACCACTGTAAATAATGATATTGTATGCCGGGGCCTCTGTTAATATTTATAAATAACCCAGGGACCACTGTAAATAAAGAAATGCCACCCAGGGACCATTGTAAATAAGATATACTGCACAGGGACCACTGTCAATAATGATATACCAGCCAGTGACCACTGTAAATAAAGGTACACCACCCAGGGACCACTGTAAATAAAGATAAACCAGCCAGGGACCATTGTAAATAATAATAACCTACCCAGGAACCACTGTAAATAAGATATACTGCACAGGGACCACTGTCAATAATGATATAGCAGCCAGTGACCACTGTAAATAAAGAAATACCACCCAGGGACCACTGTAAATAAAATTATACCACCCAGGGACTATTGTAAATAATGATATACTACACAGTGGCCACTGTAAATAAAGGTATCACGCCCAGGAACCACTGTAATTAAAGACTTTCTATACAAGGACCACTGTAAATAATGATATACTACCCAGGGACCACTGCATATAATGATATACTATCCAGTGATCATTGTAAATAATGATATACGACCCAGGGACCACTACAGATAATGATATACTGCACACAGCCACTGTAAATAATGATATACTACCCAGGGACCACAGTAAATAATGATGTACTATCCAGGGACCACTGTAAAGAATGATATACTACCAGGAACCACTGTAAATAAAGATATTCTACACAGGGACAACTGTAAATAGTGATATAATACTGAGGGACAACTGTAAATAATGATGTTCTACCCAGGGGCCACTGTAAATAATGATGTACTACACAGGGGTCACTGTAAATAATGATGTACTACACAGGGGTCACTGTAAATACTGATATTCTACCCAGGGGCCACTGTAACTAATGATATACTACCCAGGGACAACTGTAAATAATGATGTACTACACAGGGGTCACTGTAAATACTGATTTACTACACAGGGGTCACTGTAAATAAAGATATACTGCCCAGGGACGACTGTAAATAATGATATACTACCCAGGGACCACAGTAAAGAATGACATACTACCAGGGACCACTGTAAATAATGATAAACTACACAGGGACCACTGTAAATAAAGATAAACCACCCAGAGACCACTGTAAATAAAGATAAACCACCCAGGGACCACTGTAAATAAAGATAAACCACCCAGGGACCATTGTAAATAAAGATAAACTACCCAGGAACCACTGTAAATAAAGATATACCACCCAGAGAGCTTTGTAAATAATGATAAACAACGCGGGAACCACTTTAAATAAGACACTGCACAGTGCCCACTGTAAATAATGATATTCTAATCAGAGACCACAGTAAATAATGATATACTTCCAGGGATCACTGTAAATAAAGCTATACTGCCGAGGGACCACTGTAAATAAAGTCATACTACCCAGGGACTGTTGTAAATAATGATATACAACACAGTGACCACTGTAAATAATACGAAGTCTTACAACACCAGGTTAAAGTCCAACAGGTTTGTTTCGATGTCACTAGCTTTCGGAGCGCTGCTCCTTCCTCAGGTGAATGAAGAGGTCTGTTCCAGAAACACATATATAGACAAATTCAAAGATGCCAAACAATGCTAGGAATGCGAGCATTAGCAGGTGATTAAATCTTTACAGATCCAGAGATGGGGTAACCCCAGGTTAAAGAGGTGTGAATTGTACCAAGCCAGGACAGTTGGTAGGATTTCGCAGGCCAGATGGTGGGTGATGAATGTAATGCGACATGAATCCCAGGTCCCGGTTGAGGCCGCACTCATGTGTGCGGAACTTGGCTATAAGCTTCTGCTCTGCGATTCTGTGTTGTTGCGCGTCCTGAAGGCCGCCTTGGAGAACGCTTACCCGGAGATCAGAGGCTGAATGCCCTTGACTGCTGAAGTGTTCCCCGACTGGAAGGGAACATTCCTGCCTGGTGATTGTCGCGCGATGTCCGTTCATTCGTTGTTGCAGCGTCTGCATGGTCTCGCCAATGTACCACACTCCCGCAGCAGCCGCAGCCCCGCTCCCCCTCCCACAGCAGCCGTGGCCCCCCTCACCCTCACCCCCTCACCCCCTCCCCAAGCAGCCGCAGTCACCCTCCCCCCTCCCCCAGCAGCCGCGCCCCCCCTCCCCAGTCCCCCAGCAGCCGCAGTCCCCCTCCACCTCCCCAGCAACTGTGGTCCCCCTCCCCAGCAGCCGCGATCACTCCCCATTCCCCAGCAGCCGCGATCCCCCTCCCCCAGCAGCCGCCGTCCCCCCCTCCCCCAGCAGCCACGATCCCCCAGCAGCCGCGGTCACCCTCCCCTCCCCCAGCAGCCACGATCCCTCCCCCAGCAGCCGCGGTCACCCTCCCCTCCCCCAGCAGCCACGGTCCCTCCCCCTTCCCCCAGCAGCCGAGGTCCCCCCCCCAGCAGCCGCTGTCCCCCTCCCCCCCAGCAGCCGCGTTCCCCCTCCCCTTCCCCTGCAGCCACGATCCCTCCCCCTTCCCACAGCAGCCGAGGTCCCCCCCCCCAGCAGCCGCGGGCCCCCTCCCCCAGCAGCCGCGGTACCCCTCCCCCAGCAGCCACGGTCCCCCTCACACCCCCAGCAGACGCGGTCCCCCTACCCCTCCCCCAGCAGCCGCGGTCTCCCTCCCCCTCCCCAGCAGCCGCGGTCCCCCTCCCCTTGCCCAGCAGCCGCGGTCCCCCTCCCCTCCCCCTCCCCCAGCAGCCGCGGTCCCCCTCCCCCTCCACCAGCAGCCGCGGTCCCCCTCCCCCAGCAGCCGCGGTCCCCCTCCCCAGCAGCCGCCGTCCCCCCCTCCCCCAGCAGCCACGATCCCTGCCCCCCTCCCCCAGCAGCCACGATCCCTCCACCCTCCCCCAGCAGCCGCTGTCCCCCTCTCCCCCAGCAGCCGCGTTCCCCCTTCCCTCTCCCCAGCAGCCGCGATCCCTCCCCCGTCCCCCAGCAGCCGCGGTCCCCCTCCTAACCCCCAGCAGCCGCGGTCCCCCTCCCCTCCCCCAGCAGCCGCGGTCCCCCTCCCCTCCCCCAGCAGCGCAGTCCCCCTCCCCCTCCCCCAGCAACCGCGGTCCCCCTCACCCAGCAGACGCGGTCCCCCTCCCCCTCTCCCCCAGCAGCCACGGTCCCCTCTTCCTCCCCCAGCAGCCACGGTCCCCCTCCCCCTCCCCAGCAGCCTCGGTCCCCCTCCCCCTCTCCCCCAGCAGCCACGGTCCCCTCTTCCTCCCCCAGCAGCCACGGTCCCCCTCCCCCTCCCCCAGCAGCCGCGGTCCCCCTCCCCCTCGCCCAGCAGCCGCGGTCCCCCTCCACCGCCCCAGCAGCCGCGGTCCCCCTCGCCCTCCCCCAGCAGCCGCGGTCCCCCTCCCCCAGCAGCCGCGGTCCCCCTCCCCCAGCAGCCACGGTCCCCCTCCCCTCCCCCAGCAGCCGCGGTCACCCTCCCCCTCCTCCAGCAGCCGCGGTCCCCCTCCCCCAGCAGCCGCGGCCCCCCTCCCCAGCAGCCGCGGTCCCCCTCCCCAGCAGCCGCGGTCCCCCTCCCCAGCAGCCGCGGTCCCCCTCCCCAGCAGCCGCGGTCCCCCTCCCCAGCAGCCGCGGTCCCCCTCCCCTCCCCCAGCAGCCGCGGTCCCCCTCCCCCTCCTCCAGCAGCCGCGTTCCCCCTCCCCCAGCAGCTGCGGTCCCCCTCCCCCAGCAGCCGCGGTCCCCCTCCCTCTCCTCCAGCAGCCGCGGTCCCCCTCCCCCAGCAGCCGCGGCCCCCTCCCCCAGCAGCCGCGGTCCCCCTCCCCAGCAGCCGCGGCCCCCTCCCCCAGCAGCCGCGGTCCCTCTCCCCCAGCAGCCGCGGTCCCCCTCCCCTCCCCCAGCAGCCGCGGTCCCCCTCCCCCAGCAGCCGCGGTCCCCTTCCCCCAGCAGCCGCGGTCCCCCTCCCCCAGCAGCCGCGGCCCCCTCCCCCAGCAGCCGCGGTCCCCCTCCCCAGCAGCCGCGGCCCCCTCCCCCAGCAGCCGCGGTCCCTCTCCCCCAGCAGCCGCGGTCCCCCTCCCCTCCCCCAGCAGCCGCGGTCCCCCTCCCCAGCAGCCGCGGTCCCCCTCCCCAGCAGCCGCGGTCCCCCTCCCCCAGCAGCCGTGGTCCCCCTCCCCCAGCAGCCGCGGTCCCCCTCCCCAGCAGCGGCGGTCCCCCTCCCCCAGCAGCCGCGGTCCCCCCACCCAGCAGCCGCGGTCCCCCTCCCCCAGCAGCCGCGGTCCCCCCCCCAGCAGCCGCGGTCCCCCTCCCCCCAGCAGCCGCGGTCCCCCTCCCCCAGCAGCCGCGGTCCCCCTCCCCCAGCAGCCGCGGTCCCCCTCCCCCAGCAGCGGCGGTCCCCCTCCCCCAGCAGCCGCGGTCCCCCCACCCAGCAGCCGCGGTCCCCCTCCCCCAGCAGCCGCGGTCCTCCTCCCCCAGCAGCCGCGGTCCCCCTCCCCCAGCAGCCGCGGTCCGCCTTCCCCAGCAGCCGCGGTCCCCCTCCCCCAGCAGCCGCGGTTCCGCTCCCCCAGCAGCCGCGGTCCCCCTCCCCAGCAGCCGCGGTCCCCCTCCCCCAGCAGCCGCGGTCCCCCTCCCCAGCAGCCGCGGTCCCCCTACCCCAGCAGCCGCGGTCCCCCTCCCCCAGCAGCCGCGGTCCTCCTCCCCCAGCAGCCGCGGTCCCCCTCCCCCAGCAGCCGCGGTCCCCCTCCCCAGCAGCCGCGGTCCCCCTCCCCCAGCAGCCGCGGTCCCCCTCCCCCAGCAGCCGCGGTCCCCCTCCCCCAGCAGCCGCGGTCCCCCTCCCCCAGCAGCCGCGGTCCCCCTCCCCCAGCAGCCGCGGTCCCCCTCCCCAGCAGCCGCGGTCCCCCTCCCCCAGCAGCCGCGGTCCCCCTCCCCCAGCAGCCGCGGTCCCCCTCCCCCAGCAGCCGCGGTCCCCCTCCCCCAGCAGCCGCGGTCCCCCTCCCCCAGCAGCCGCGGTCCCCCTCCCCCAGCAGCCGCGGTCCCCCTCCCCCAGCAGCCACGGTCCCCCTCACACTCCCCCAGCAGCCGCGGTCCCCCTCCCCCAGCAGCCGCGGTCCCCCTCCCCCAGCAGCCGCGGTCCCCCTCCCCCAGCAGCCGCGGTCCCCCTCCCCCAGCAGCCGCGGTCCCCCTCCCCCAGCAGCCGCGGTCCCCCTCCCCCAGCAGCCGCAGTCCCACTCCCCCAGCAGCCGCGGTCCCCCTCCCCTCCCCCAGCAGCCGCGGTCTCCCTCCCCCTCCCCAGCAGCCGCGGTCCCCCTCCCCCAGCAGCTGCGGTCCCCCTCCCCCAGCAGCCGCGGTCCCCCTCCCCAGCAGCCGCGGTTCCCCTCCCCCAGCAGCCGCGGCCCCCCCCAGCAGCCGCGGTCCCCCTCCCCCAGCAGCCGCGGTGCCCCTTCCCCAGCAGCCGCAGTCCCCCTCCCCCAGCAGCCGCGGCCCCCCTCCCCCAGCAGCCGCGGTCCCCCTCCCCCAGCAGCCGCGGTCCCCCTCCCCCAGCAGCCGCGGTCCCCCTCCCCCAGCAGCTGCGGTCCCCCTCCCCCAGCAGCCGCGGTCTCCCTCCCCCAGCAGCCGCGGTCCCCCTCCCCCAGCAGCCGCGGTCCCCCTCCCCCAGCAGCCGCGGTCCCCCTCCCCAGCAGCCGCGGTCCCCCAGCAGCCGCGGTCCCCCTCCCCAGCAGCTGCGGCCCCCCTCCCCCAGCAGCCGCGGTCCCCCTCCCCCAGCAGCCGCGGTTCCCCTCCCCAGCAGCCGCGGTCCCCCTCCCCCAGCAGCCGCGGTCCCCCTCCCCCAGCAGCCGCGGCCCCCCTCCCCCAGCAGCCACGGCCCCCCTCCCCCAGCAGCCGCGGTCCCCCTCCCCCAGCAGCCGCGGTCCCCCTCCCCCAGCAGCCGCGGTCCCCCTCCCCCAGCAGCCGCGGTCCCCCCCCCAGCAGCCGCGGTCCCCCTCCCCCAGCAGCCGCGGTCCCCCTCCCCAGCAGCCGCGGTCCCCCTCCCCCAGCAGCCGCGGTCCCCCTCCCCCAGCAGCCGCGGTCCCCCTCCCCCAGCAGCCGCGGTCCCCCTCCCCAGTAGCCGCGGTCCCCCTCCCCCAGCAGCCGCGGTTCCCCTCCCCAGCAGCCGCGGTCCCCCTCCCCCAGCAGCCGCGGTCCCCCTCCCCCAGCAGCCGCGGTCCCCCTCCCCCAGCAGCCGCGGTCCCCCTCCCCTCCCCCAGCAGCCGCGGTCCCCCTCCCCAGCAGCCGCGGTCCCCGTCCCCAGCAGCCGCGGTCCCCCTCCCCAGCAGCCGCGGTCCCCCTCCGCCAGCAGCCGCGGTCCCCCTCCCCCAGCAGCCGCGGTCCCCCTCCCCAGTAGCCGCGGTCCCCCTCCCCCAGCAGCCGCGGTTCCCCTCCCCAGCAGCCGCGGTCCCCCTCCCCCAGCAGCCGCGGTCCCCCTCCCCCAGCAGCCGCGGTCCCCCTCCCCCAGCAGCCGCGGTCCCCCTCCCCTCCCCCAGCAGCCGCGGTCCCCCTCCCCCAGCAGCCGCGGTCCCCCTCCCCCAGCCACCGCGGTCCCCCAGCAGCCGTGGTCCCCCTCCCCTCCCCCAGCAGCCGCGGTCCCCCTCCCCCAGCAGCCGCGGTCCCCCTCCCCCAGCAGCCGCGGTCCCCCTCCCCCAGCAGCCGCGGTCCCCCTCCCCCAGCAGCCGCGGTCCCCCTCCCCCAGCAGCCGGGGTCCACCTCCCCCAGCAGCCGCGGTCCCCCTCCCCCAGCAGCTGCGGTCCCCCTCCCCCAGCAGCCGCGGTCCCCCTCCCCCAGCAGCCGCGGTCCCCCTCCCCCAGCAGCCGCGGTCCCCCTCCCCCAGCAGCCGCGGTCCCCCTCCCCAGCAGCCGCGGTCCCCCTCCCCCAGCAGCCGCGGTCCCCCTCCCCCAGCAGCCGCGGTCCCCCCTCCCCCAGCAGCCGGGGTCCACCTCCCCCAGCAGCCGCGGTCCCCCTCCCCCAGCAGCCGCGGTCCCCCTCCCCCAGCAGCCGGGGTCCACCTCCCCCAGCAGCCGCGATCCCCCTCCCCCAGCAGCCGCGGCCCCCCTCCCCCAGCAGCCGGGGTCCACCTCCCCCAGCAGCCGCGGTCCCCCTCCCCCAGCAGCCGCGGTCCCCCTCCCCCAGCTGCCGGGGTCCCCCTCCCCCAGCAGCCGCGGTCCCCCTCCCCCAGCAGCCGCGGTCCCCCTCCCCCAGCAGCCGCGGTCCCCCTCCCCCAGCAGCATTGTCTCGGGTCGGACAGTTTGATGGTGCTGTTTATTTGATGTGTATATAATGTTTATTTGGATCTGTTTTCCCTGAGATTGCCTGTCCTGCCCGCTCTTCCCGCGGGCAGGGTGAGGCAGCGCCCGCCGCTGGCATCGGCCTGGAGCTGGGACACAACAAAGCAAAACAGACCAGAAGTAACTGATGGACAAAACAAAATGTGGGGAGTGCCCCAAACCGCGGGTGGAGCACAGCCCCAACAGAACAGGAAAAGAGACCAAACCTCACCCAATACCCGCCCAATGAAAGTGTGAGAATAGGGGTCGGTCCGGCAGCCCACCCCCTGCGGGGCCCAGCCAGCCCGGAAAGCTTCGAGTGTGCCCGTGGGCAGCGCCTGCCCCCGCTCCAGGGACCCCCGGCCGCCACCCAGCCCTTCCCACGGCACCCACAGCCCTCCGCCACCCAGCCCTTCCCACGGCACCCACAGCCCTCCGCCACCCAGCCCTGCCCACGGAACCCACAGCCCTCCGCCACCCAGCCCTGCCCACGACACCCACAGCCCGGCCCTCCGCCACCCAGCCCTTCCCACGGCACCCACAGCCCTTCCCACCCAGCCCTGCCCACGGCACCCACAGCCCTCCGCCACCCAGCCCTGCCCACGGCACCCACAGCCCGGCCCTCCCCCACCCAGCCCTTCCCACGGCACCCACAGCCCTCCGCCACCCAGCCCTTCCCACGGCACCCACAGCCCTCCCCCACCCAGCCCTGCCCACGGCACCCACAGCCCGGCCCTCCGCCACCCAGCCCTGCCCACGGCACCCACAGCCCTCCGCCACCCAGCCCTTCCCACGGCACCCACAGCCCGGCCCTCCGCCACCCAGCCCTTCCCACGGCACCCACAGCCCGGCCCTCCGCCACCCAGCCCTGCCCACGGCACGCACAGCCCTCCGCCACCCAGCCCTTCCCACGGCACCCACAGCCCTCCGCCACCCAGCACTGCCCACGGCACCCACAGCCCTCCGCCACCCAGCCCTTCCCACGGCACCCACAGCCCTCCCCACCCAGCCCTTCCCACGGCACCCACAGCCCGGCCCTCCGCCACCCAGCCCTTCCCCCGGCACCCACAGCCCAGCCCTCCGCCACCCAGCCCTTCCCACGGCACCCACAGCCCGGCCCTCCGCCACCCAGCCCTTCCCACGGCACCCACAGCCCTCCCCCACCCAGCCCTTCCCACGGCACCCACAGCCCTCCCCCACCCAGCCCTTCCCACGGCACCCACAGCCCGGCCCTCCGCCACCCAGCCCTTCCCACGGCACCCACAGCCCTCCCCACCCAGCCCTTCCCACGGCACCCACAGCCCGGCCCTCCGCCACCCAGCCCTTCCCACGGCACCCACAGCCCAGCCCTTCGCCACCCAGCCCTTCCCACGGCACCCACAGCCCAGCCCTTCGCCACCCAGCCCTTCCCACGGCACCCACAGCCCTCCCCACCCAGCCCTTCCCACGGCACCCACAGCCCTCCCCCACCCAGCCCTTCCCACGGCACCCACAGCCCGGCCCTCCGCCACCCAGCCCTTCCCACGGCACCCACAGCCCGGCCCTCCGCCACCCAGCCCTTCCCACGGCACCCACAGCCCAGCCCTTCGCCACCCAGCCCTGCCCACGGCACCCACAGCCCAGCCCTTCGCCACCCAGCCCTGCCCACGGCACCCACAGCCCTCCCCACCCAGCCCTGCCCACGGCACCCACAACCCTCCGCCACCCAGCCCTGCCCACGGCACCCACAGCCCTCCCCACCCAGCCCTTCTGTCGGCACCCACAGCCCTCCGCCACCCAGCCCTGCCCACGGCACCCACCGCCCTCCGCTCCGCCACCCAGCCCTTCCCACGGCACCCACAGCCCTCCGCCACCCAGCCCTGCCCACGGCACCCACAGCCCGGCCCTCCGCCACCCAGCCCTTCCCACGGCACCCACAGCCCTCCGCCACCCAGCCCTTCCCACGGCACCCACAGCCCGGACCTCTGCCATCCAGCCCTGCCCACGGCACCCACCGCCCTCCGCCACCCAGCCCTTCCCACGGCACCCACAGCCCGGCCCTCTGCCATCCAGCCCTGCCCACGGCACCCACAGCCCTCCGCCACCCAGCCCTTCCCACGGCACCCACAGCCCTCCGCCACCCAGCCCTTCCCACGGCACCCACAGCCCTCCGCCACCCAGCCCTGCCCACGGCACCCACAGCCCTCCGCCACCCAGCCCTTCCCACGGCACCCACAGCCCTCCGCCACCCAGCCCTTCCCACGGCACCCACAGCCCTCCGCCACCCAGCCCTTCCCACGGCACCCACAGCCCTCCGCCACCCAGCCCTTCCCACGGCACCCACAGCCCGGCCCTCCCCCACCCAGCCCTTTCCACGGCACCCACAGCCCGGCCCTCCGCCACCCAGCCCTTCCCACGGCACCCACAGCCCTCCCCCACCCAGCCCTGCCCACGGCACCCACCGCCCTCCGCCACCCAGCCCTGCCCACGGCACCCACCGCCCTCCCCACCCAGCCCTGCCCACGGCACCCACCGCCCTCCCCACCCAGCCCTGCCCACGGCACCCACAGCCCGGACCTCCGCCACCCAGCCCTGCCCACGGCACCCACAGCCCGGCCCTCCGCCACCCAGCCCTTCCCACGGCACCCACCGCCCTCCCCCACCCAGCCCTGCCCACGGCACCCACCGCCCTCCGCTCCGCCAGCCACCCGAATGGAGATTGGCGGAGGTGCGGATTCCTGAGCAGCGCCTCCCTTACGACAGCCGCCACTCCTGACGGGGGAGAGCTGCGGCGCCTGGAGACCGTGTTCCAGACTTTGAGGAGGTCCTGGTACAAGACGGGCAGCGCCAACAGAGAGTTCCGAAGACCCTGCTGGTCCACAGACAGGAGCCGCACGTCGTAGTTCAGGCCGAGCCCCTGGGGGGAGAAACCCGTCGCCAGGGCCCCACCGTGGAGGAGGCTCAGCGTACAGGTAACGCTGCAGAGTCTGAGGGTGGAAAGTGGCAGTCTGGGTGCGGAGGCACACCAGCGCCTGACCGCCCTCCGCCATCGGGAGACTCCAGATCTCCGCAGCGACCCCGTGCAGTCGATTGTCCCAGAGGAACCGAAGCCGGGCTCTCTGGATGGTGGGACAAAGCCAGGGGGGGGAGTCAGTGACCAGCCGGGACCACAGCATGGAGGCGATCAGCTGGTTTATGACGAGAACTCGGCCCCTGTGGGACAGCACTCGGAGCCGTCCTGTCCAGCGTCCCAGGCCAGCGGTGCCCTTGGTCTCCAGCTCCTGCCCGTTCGCCGGCCAGGCTCCCTCTGCCGGGCAAAGATGGACTCCCAGGTCGAGGCTGTTGGTCCGACTCCAGCTGAAGGGCCCGAGCTCCTCCGGGAGGGGGTCCACCTGCCACGGACCGACCAGGAGTCCGGAACATTTGGCCCAGTTGATCCGTGGGGAGGACGCGGCGGAGTAGACAGC
>NW_027308378.1:42500-118000 GCF_047496885.1 Scyliorhinus torazame | reverse complement strand
AAGCTAACACACCGTACACCTTCTTCACAACCCTCTCAACCTGAGTGGCAACTTTCAGGGATCTATGTACATGGACACCGAGATCTCTCTGCTCATCCACACTGCCAAGAATCTTACCATTAGCCCAGTACGCTGTCTTCCTGTTATTCCTTCCTAAATGAATCACCTCACATTTTTCTGCATTAAACTCCATTTGCCACCTCTCAGCCCAGCGCTGCAGCTTACCTATGTCCCTCTGTAACTTGTAACATCCTTCCGCACTGTCCACAACTCCACCGACTTTAGTGTCATCTGCAAATTTATTCACCCATCCTTCTGCGCCCTCCTCCAGGTCATTTATAAAAATGACAAACAGCAGTGGCCCCAATACAGATCCTTGTGGTACACCACTAGTAACTGGACTCCAGTCTGAACACTTCCCATCAACCACCACCCTTTGTCTTCTTCCAGCTGGCCAATTTCTGATCCAAACTGCTAAATATTCCTGAATCCCATGCTTCCGTATTTTCTGCAGTAGCCTACCGTGGGGAACCTTGTCAAACGCGTTACTGAAATCCATATACATCACATCAACTGCTTTACCCTCATCCACCTGTTTCTCACCTTCTCAAAGAATTCTATATGATTTGTGAGGCACAACCGACCCTTCACAAAACCGTGTTGACTATGTCTAATCAAATTATTCCTTTCCAGCTGATTATACACCCTATCTCTTAAAAACCTTTCCAAGATTTTGCCCACAACAGAAGTAAGGCTCACTGGTCTATATTTACCGGGGTTGTCTCTACTCCCCTTCTTGAACAAGGGGACAACATTTGCCAGAGAATCCTAGGATAAATCCCATCCGGCCCAGGGGACTTGTCTATTTTCACCCTTTCCAGAATTGCTAACACCTCCTCCTTATGAACATCAAGTCCTTCTAGTCGAGTAGCCTGAATCTCAGTATTCTCCTCGTCAACATTGTCTTTTTCCTGTGTGAATAGTGATGAAAAATATTCGTATAGCACCTCGCCTATCTCCTCGGACTCCAAGCACAACTTCCCACTACTGTCCTTGACTGGCCCTACTCTTACCCTAGTCATTCTTTTATTCCTGACATATCTGTAGAAAGCTTTAGGGTTATCCTTGATCCTACCATCCAAAGACTTCTCATGTCCCCTTCTGGCTCTTCTTAGCTCCCTCTTTAGGTCCTTCCTAGCTAACTTGTAACTCTCGAGCGCCCTTACTGAACCTTCATGTCTCATCTTTACATGAGCCTCCTTCCTTCTTCCTCTAGACAAGTGTTTCAACTGCCTTAGTAAACCACGGTTCCCTTGCTCGACCACTTCCTCCCTGCCTGACAGGTACATACTTATCAAGAACACGCAGTAGCTGTTCTTTGAACAAGCTCCACATTTCCATTGTGCACATCCCCTGCAGTTTTCCTCTCCGTATTGGTGGGGGTGGGGGGGGGGGGGGGTGGGGGAGGGTCCCCCCTCTCCATCTCTCTCGGTGGGTGGGGTGTTCCCGCCTCTCCATCTCTCTCGGTGGGGGAGTCCCCCCTCTCCATCTCTCTCTTTGGGGGTGTCCCCGCTCTCCATCTCTCTCGGTGGGGGCAAAGTTCCCCCCTCTCCATCTCTCTCGGTGGAGGGGGTACCCCCTCTCCATCTCTCTCGGCGGGGGGGGGGGGGTCCACCCTCTCCATCTCTCTCGGTGGAGGGGGAGTTCCCCCCTCTCCATCTCTCTCGGTGGGTGTGGGGGTTCCCGCCTCTCCATCTCTCTCGGTGGGGGGGTCACCCTCTCCATCTCTCTCGCTGGGGGAGTCCCCCCTCTCCATGTCTCTCGGTGGGGGGTCCCCCCTCTCCATCTCTCTCGGTGGTGGGGGGGGTGTCCTCTCCTTCTCTCTCAGCGGGGGGGGGGGGGGGTCCACCCTCTCCATCTCTCGGTGGAGGGGGAGTTCTCCCCTCTCCATCTCTCTTGGTGGGGTCAGGGCTCCCCCCTCTCCATCTCTCTCGGTGGGGGCAAAGTTCCCCCCTCTCCATCTCTCTCGGCGGAGGGGGGACCCCCTCTCCATCTCTCTCGGGGGGGGGGGGGTCCACCCTCTCCATCTCTCTCGGTGGGGTCAGGGCTCCCCCCTCTCCATCTCTCTCGGTGGGGGCAAAGTTCCCCCCTCTCCATCTCTCTCGGTGGAGGGGGGACCCCCTCTCCATCTCTCTCGGCGGGGGGGGGGGGGGTTCCACCCTCTCCATCTCTCTCGGTGGAGGGGGAGTTCCCCCCCCTCCATCTCTCTCGGTGGGTGTGGGGGTTCCCGCCTCTCCATCTCTCTCGGTGGGGGGTCCCCCTCTCCATCTCTCTCGCCGGGCGAGTCCCCCCTCTCCATCTCTCTCGGTGGGGGGTCCCCCCTCTCCATTTCTCTCGGTGGTGGGGGGGTCGCCCTCTCCTTCTCTCTCAGCGGGGGGGGGGGGGTCCCACACTCTCCATCTCTCTCGGTGGAGGGGGAGTTCTCCCCTCTCCATCTCTCTCGGTGGGGGCAGGGCTCCCCCTCTCCATCTCTCTCGGTGGGGGGTCCCCCTCTCTATCTCTCGGCGGGGGAGAGGGGGTCCACCCTCTCCATCTCTCACGGTGGAGGGGGATTTCCCCCTCTCCATCTCTCCCGGTGGGGGGGGGGTGTTCCACCCTCTCCATCTCTCTCTCGGTGGGGGGGGGGGTTCCCCCTTCTCCATCTCGCTTTGTAGAGGGGGGGGTCTCCTTCTCCATATCTCTCGGTGGGGGAGGGGGGTTCCACCAACTCCATCTCTCTCTGTGGGGGGAGGGGGTTACCCCTTCTCCATCTCGCTCGGTGGGGGGGTCCTCTTCTCCATCTCTCTCGGTGGGGAAGGGGGTTCCCCTTCTCCATCTCTCTCGGTGGGGGAGGCTGTTCTCCCCTCTCCATCTCTCTCGATCTCTCCGTCTCTCCGTCTCTCTCTGGGACTCTGCCAAAACAAAATCCACAACCAGCAGTCGGCCATTAGTATGTCAGTTCACAATGGCCATTGTATGTCAGTTCACGGTGGCCATTTTATGTCGATTCACGGGAGCCATTTTATGTCAGTTCACAATAGCCATTTTATGTCAGTTAACAATGGACAGTTCATGTCAGGTAGCAATGGCCATTTTGTGTCAGTTCACAATGGACAGTTAATGTCAGTTCACGGGGGCCATTTTGTGTCAGGTCGCAATGGCCATTGTATGTCAGTTCAGAATGGCCATTTTATGTCAGTTCACATTGGCAATTTTTTTGTCAGTTCACGGGGGCCATTTTATGTCAGTTCACGGTGGCCATTGTATGTCAGTTCACATTGGCCATTTTATGACAGTTCACAGTGGCCATTTTATGTCAGTTCACAATGGCCATTTTATGTCAGTTCACAATGGCCATTTTATGTCAGTTCACAATGGCCATTTTATGTCAGTTCACGGTGGCCATTGTATGTCAGTTCACAATGGCCATTTTATTTCAATTTGCAATGGACATTTTTTGTCAGTTCACAATGGCCATTTTATGTCAGTTTGCAATGGCCATTTTATCTCAGTTGCGGTGGCCAGTTCATGTCGGTTCATGGGGGCCATTTTATGTCAGTTCACGGTGGCCATTTTATGTCAGTTCATGGGGGCCATTTTATTTCAGTTCATGGTGGCCATTGTATGTCAGTTCACAATGGCCATTGTATGTCTGTTCACAATGGCCATTTTATGTCAGTTTGCAATGGCCATTTTTTTTCAGTTGACGGTGACCATTTTGTGTCAGTTCACGGTGGCCATTGTATGTCAGTTTACAATGGCCATTGCATGTCAGTTCACAATGACCATTTTGTGTCAGTTTGCAATGGCCATTTTATCTCAGTTGCGGTGGCCAGTTCATGTCGGTTCACGGGGACCATTTAATGTCAGTTCACGGTGGCCATTTTATATCAGTTCACGGGGGCCATTTATGTCAGTTAACGGTGGCTATTGTATGTCAGTTCACAATGGCCATTTTAAGTCAGTTCACGGTGGCCATTTTATCTCAGTTCACAGTGGTTATTTTATGTCAGTTCACGGGGGCCATTTTATTCAGTCGATGGGTGCCATTTTATGTCAGTTCACGGTGGTCATTTTATGTCGTTTGACGGGGGCCTTTTTATGTCTGCTCGCAATGGCCATTTTATGTCAGTTCACGGCGGCCATTGTATGTCAGTTCACGGCAGCCATTTTATGTCAGTTCACGGTGTCCACTGTATGTCAGTTCACAATGGCCATTTTATGTCAGTTCACAATGACCATTTTATGTCAGTTCACGGTGGCCTTTGTATGTCAGTTCACAATGGCCATTTTATGTCAATTTGCAATTGCCATTTTATGTCAGTTCACGGTGGCCATTGTATGTCCGTTCACAATGGCCATTTTATGTCAGTTTGCAATGGCCATTTTATCTCAGTTGTGGTGGCCAGTTCATGTCGGTTCACGGGGGCCATTTTATGTCAGTTCACGGTGGCCATTTTATGTCAGTTCACAATGGCCATTTTATTTCAGTTCACGGCGGCCATGTTATCTCAGTTCAAAGTGGCCATTTTATGTCAGTTCACGGGGGCCTTTCTATGTCAGGTCGCAATGGCCATTTTATGTCAGTTCACAATGGCCATTTTATGTCAGTTCATGGTGGCCATTGTATGTCAGTTCACAATGGCCATTGTATGTCAGTTCACAATGGCCATTTTATGTCAGTTTGCCATGGCAATTTTTCTTCAGTTGACGGTGGCCATTTTATGTCAGTTCACAGTTGCCATTTTATTCAGTCGATGGGTGCCATTTTATGTCAGTACACAGTGGCCATTTTATGTCAGTTCACGGTGGTCATTTTATGTCGGTTGATGGGGGCCTTTTTATGTCTGCTCGCAATGGCCATTTTATGTCAGTTCACGGCGGCCATTGTATGTCAGTTCACGGCAGCCATTTTATGTCAGTTCACGGTGTCCACTGTATGTCAGTTCACAATGGCCATTTTATGTCAGTTCACGGTGGCCTTTGTATGTCAGTTCACAATGGCCATTTTATGCCAATTTGCAATGGCCATTTTATGTCAGTTCACGGTGGCCATTGTATGTCCGTTCACAATGGCCATTTTATGTCAGTTTGCAATGGCCATTTTATCTCAGTTGTGGTGGCCAGTTCATGTCGGTTCACGGGGGCCATTTTATGTCAGTTCACGGTGGCCATTTTATGTCAGTTCACGGGGGCCATTTTATGTCAGTTCACGGGGGCCTTTTTATGTCAGGTCGCAATGGCCATTTTATGTCAGTTCACAATGGCCATTTTATGCCAGTTCATGGTGGCCATTGTATGTCAGTTCACAATGGCCATTGTATGTCAGTTCACAATGGCCATTTTATGTCAGTTTGCCATGGCCATTTTTCTTCAGTTGACGGTGGCCATTTTATGTCAGTTCACAGTTGCCATTTTATGTCAGTTCACGGGGTCCATTTTAAGACAGTTCACAATGGCCATTTTATGTCAGTTCACAATGGCCATTTTATGTCAGTTCACGGTGGCCATTGTGAGTCAGTTCACAATGGCCATTTTATGTCAGTTCACAATAGTAATTTTATGTCAGGTCGCAATGGCCATTTTATGTCAGTTCATGGTGGCCATTGTATGTCAGTTCACAATGGCCATTGTATGTCAGTTCACAATGGCCATTTTATGTCAGTTTGCAATGGCCATTTTTTATCAGTTGACGGTGGCCATTTTGTGTCAGTTCACGGTGGCCATTGCATGTCAGTTCACAATGGCCATTGTATGTCAGTTCACAATGGCCAGTTTATGTCAGTTTGCAATGGCCATTTTATCTCAGTTGCAGTGGCCAGTTCATGTCGGTTCACGGAGGCCATTTTATGTCAGTTCACGGTGGCCATTTTATGTCAGTTCAAGGAGGCCATTTTATTCAGTCAATGGGGGCCATGGTATGTCAGTTTACGGTGGCCATGTTATGTCAGTTTACGGTGGCCATTTTATGTCAGTTCAAGGAGGCCATTTTATTCAGTCAATGGGGGCCATGTTATGTCAGTTTACGGTGGCCATGTTATGTCAGTTTACGGTGGCCATTTTTTGTCAGTTCACGGTGGTCATTTTATGTCGGTTCATGGCGGCAATTTTATGTCAGGTCACGGTGGCTATTTTATGTTAGCTCATGGCGGCCATTTTATGTCAGTTCACGGGGCCATTTTATGTCAATTCACGATGGACATTTTATATCAGTTCACGGGGGCCTTTTTAGGTCCGGTCGCAATGGCCATTTTATGTCAGTTCACGGGGGCCATTGTATATCAGTTCACAATGGCCATTTTATGTCAGTTTGCAATGGCCATTTTATCTCAGTTGCGGTGGCCAGTATATGTCGGTTCACGGGTGCCATTTTATGTCAGTTCACGGTGGCCATTTTATGTCAGTTCACGGGGGCCATTTTATGTCAGTCCATGGTGGCCATTTATATGTCAGATCACAATGGCCATTGTATGCCAGTTCACAATCGCTATTTTGTGTCAGATCACGGTGGCCATTGTATGTCAGTTTACAATGGCCATTTTATGTCAGTTTGCAATGGCCATTTTATCTCAGTTGCGGTGGCCAGTACATGTCGGTTCACGGGGGCCATTTTATGTCAGTTCACGGTGGCCATTTTATGTCAGTTCACGGGGGCCATTTTATGTCAGTTCATGGTGGCCATAGTATGTCAGTTCACAATGGCCATTGCATGTCAGTTCACAATGGCCATTGCATGTCAGTTCACAATGGCCATTGTATGTCAGTTTACAATGGCCATTGCATGTCAGTTCACAATGGCCATTTTATGCCAGTATGCAATGTCCATTTTATCTCAGTTGCAGTGGCCAGTTCATGTCGGTTCACGGGGGCCATTTTATGTCAGTTCACGGTGGCCATTTTATGTCAGTTCACGGGGTCCATTTTATGTCAGTTCATGGTGCCCATTTTATGTCAGTTCACGGTGGCCATTTTATCTCAGTCCACAGTGGCCATTTTATGTCAGTTCACGGGGGCCATTTTATTCAGTCGATGGGGGCCATTTTATGTCAGTACACGGTGGCCATTTTATGTCGGTTCACGGTGGTCATTTTATGTCAGCTCACAATTGCCATTTTATGTCAGTTCATGGTGGCTATTGTATGTCAGTTCACAATGGCCATTGTATGTCAGTTCACAATGGCCATTTTATGTCAGTTTGCCATGGCAATTTTTCTTCAGTTGACGGTGGCCATTTTATGTCAGTTCACAGTTGCCATTTTATGTCAGTTCACGGGGGCCATTTTATTCAGTCGATGGGTGCAATTTTATGTCAGTACACAGTGGCCATTTTATGTCAGTTCACGGTGGTCATTTTATGTCGGTTGATGGGGGCCTTTTTATGTCTGCTCGCAATGGCCATTTTATGTCAGTTCACGGCGGCCATTGTATGTCAGTTCACGGCAGCCATTTTATGTCAGTTCACGGTGTCCACTGTATGTCAGTTCACAATGGCCATTTTATGTCAGTTCACGGTGGCCTTTGTATGTCAGTTCACAATGGCCATTTTATGTCAGTTTGCAATGGCCATTTTATCTCAGTTGTGGTGGCCAGTTCATGTCGGTTCACGGGGGCCATTTTATGTCAGTTCACGGTGGCCATTTTATGTCAGTTCACGGGGGCCATTTTATGTCAGTTCACGGGGGCCTTTTTATGTCAGGTCGCAATGGCCATTTTATGTCAGTTCACAATGGCCATTTTATGCCAGTTCATGGTGGCCATTGTATGTCAGTTCACAATGGCCATTGTATGTCAGTTCACAATGGCCATTGTATGTCAGTTCACAATGGCCATTTTATGTCAGTTTGCAATGGCCATTTTTTATCAGTTGACGGTGGCCATTTTGTGTCAGTTCACGGTGGCCATTGCATGTCAGTTCACAATGGCCATTGTATGTCAGTTCACAATGGCCAGTTTATGTCAGTTTGCAATGGCCATTTTATCTCAGTTGCAGTGGCCAGTTCATGTCGGTTCACGGAGGCCATTTTATGTCAGTTCACGGTGGCCATTTTATGTCAGTTCAAGGAGGCCATTTTATTCAGTCAATGGGGGCCATGGTATGTCAGTTTACGGTGGCCATGTTATGTCAGTTTACGGTGGCCATTTTATGTCAGTTCAAGGAGGCCATTTTATTCAGTCAATGGGGGCCATGTTATGTCAGTTTACGGTGGCCATGTTATGTCAGTTTACGGTGGCCATTTTTTGTCAGTTCACGGTGGTCATTTTATGTCGGTTCATGGCGGCAATTTTATGTCAGGTCACGGTGGCTATTTTATGTTAGCTCATGGCGGCCATTTTATGTCAGTTCACGGGGCCATTTTATGTCAATTCACGATGGACATTTTATATCAGTTCACGGGGGCCTTTTTAGGTCCGGTCGCAATGGCCATTTTATGTCAGTTCACGGGGGCCATTGTATATCAGTTCACAATGGCCATTTTATGTCAGTTTGCAATGGCCATTTTATCTCAGTTGCGGTGGCCAGTATATGTCGGTTCACGGGTGCCATTTTATGTCAGTTCACGGTGGCCATTTTATGTCAGTTCACGGGGGCCATTTTATGTCAGTCCATGGTGGCCATTTATATGTCAGATCACAATGGCCATTGTATGCCAGTTCACAATCGCTATTTTGTGTCAGATCACGGTGGCCATTGTATGTCAGTTTACAATGGCCATTTTATGTCAGTTTGCAATGGCCATTTTATCTCAGTTGCGGTGGCCAGTACATGTCGGTTGACGGGGGCCATTTTATGTCAGTTCACGGTGGCCATTTTATGTCAGTTCACGGGGGCCATTTTATGTCAGTTCATGGTGGCCATAGTATGTCAGTTCACAATGGCCATTGCATGTCAGTTCACAATGGCCATTGCATGTCAGTTCACAATGGCCATTGTATGTCAGTTTACAATGGCCATTGCATGTCAGTTCACAATGGCCATTTTATGCCAGTATGCAATGTCCATTTTATCTCAGTTGCAGTGGCCAGTTCATGTCGGTTCACGGGGGCCATTTTATGTCAGTTCACGGTGGCCATTTTATGTCAGTTCACGGGGTCCATTTTATGTCAGTTCATGGTGCCCATTTTATGTCAGTTCACGGTGGCCATTTTATCTCAGTCCACAGTGGCCATTTTATGTCAGTTCACGGGGGCCATTTTATTCAGTCGATGGGGGCCATTTTATGTCAGTACACGGTGGCCATTTTATGTCGGTTCACGGTGGTCATTTTATGTCAGCTCACAATTGCCATTTTATGTCAGTTCATGGTGGCTATTGTATGTCAGTTCACAATGGCCATTTTATTTCAGTTCACGGTGGCCCTTTTATCTCAGTTCAAAGTGGCCATTTTATGTCAGTTCACGGGGGCCTTTTTATGTCAGGTCGCAATGGCCATTTTATGTCAGTTCACAATGGCCATTTTATGTCAGTTCATGGTGGTCATTGTATGTCAGTTCACAATGGCCATTGTATGTCAGTTCACAATGGCCATTTTATGTCAGTTTGCCATGGCCATTTTTCTTCAGTTGACGGTGGCCATTTTATGTCAGTTCACAATGGCCATTTTATGTCAGTTCACAATGGCCATTTTATGTCAGTTCACGGTGGCCATTGTGAGTCAATTCACAATGTCCATTTTATGTCAGTTCACAATAGTCATTTTATGTCAGGTCGCAATGGCCATTTTATGTCAGTTCATGGTGGCCATTGTATGTCAGTTCACAATGGCCATTTTATGTCAGTTTGCAATGGCCATTTTTTATCAGTTGACGGTGGCCATTTTGTGTCAGTTCACGGTGGCCATTGCATGTCAGTTCACAATGGCCATTGTATGTCAGTTCACAATGGGAGTTTATGTCAGTTTGCAATGGCCATTTTATCTCAGTTGCGGTGGCCAGTTCATGTTGGTTCACGGAGGCCATTTTATGTCAGTTCACGGTGGCCATTTTATGTCAGTTCAAGGAGGCCATTTTATTCAGTCAATGGGGGCCATGTTATGTCAGTTTACGGTGGCCATTTTATGTCAGTTCACCGTGGTCATTTTATGTCGGTTCATGGCGGCAATTTTATGTCAGTTCACGGTGGCTATTTTATGTTAGCTCATGGCGGCTATTTTATGTCAGTTCACAATGGCCATTTTATGCCAGTTCATGGTGGCCATTGTATGTCAGTTCACAATGGCCATTGTATGTCAGTTCACAATGGCCATTGTATGTCAGTTCACAATGGCCATTTTATGTCAGTTTGCAATGGCCATTTTTTATCAGTTGACGGTGGCCATTTTGTGTCAGTTCACGGTGGCCATTGCATGTCAGTTCACAATGGCCATTGTATGTCAGTTCACAATGGCCAGTTTATGTCAGTTTGCAATGGCCATTTTATCTCAGTTGCAGTGGCCAGTTCATGTCGGTTCACGGAGGCCATTTTATGTCAGTTCACGGTGGCCATTTTATGTCAGTTCAAGGAGGCCATTTTATTCAGTCAATGGGGGCCATGGTATGTCAGTTTACGGTGGCCATGTTATGTCAGTTTACGGTGGCCATTTTATGTCAGTTCAAGGAGGCCATTTTATTCAGTCAATGGGGGCCATGTTATGTCAGTTTACGGTGGCCATGTTATGTCAGTTTACGGTGGCCATTTTTTGTCAGTTCACGGTGGTCATTTTATGTCGGTTCATGGCGGCAATTTTATGTCAGGTCACGGTGGCTATTTTATGTCAGTTCAAGGAGGCCATTTTATTCAGTCAATGGGGGCCATGTTATGTCAGTTTACGGTGGCCATGTTATGTCAGTTTACGGTGGCCATTTTTTGTCAGTTCACGGTGGTCATTTTATGTCGGTTCATGGCGGCAATTTTATGTCAGGTCACGGTGGCTATTTTATGTTAGCTCATGGCGGCCATTTTATGTCAGTTCACGGGGCCATTTTATGTCAATTCACGATGGACATTTTATATCAGTTCACGGGGGCCTTTTTAGGTCCGGTCGCAATGGCCATTTTATGTCAGTTCACGGGGGCCATTGTATATCAGTTCACAATGGCCATTTTATGTCAGTTTGCAATGGCCATTTTATCTCAGTTGCGGTGGCCAGTATATGTCGGTTCACGGGTGCCATTTTATGTCAGTTCACGGTGGCCATTTTATGTCAGTTCACGGGGGCCATTTTATGTCAGTCCATGGTGGCCATTTATATGTCAGATCACAATGGCCATTGTATGCCAGTTCACAATCGCTATTTTGTGTCAGATCACGGTGGCCATTGTATGTCAGTTTACAATGGCCATTTTATGTCAGTTTGCAATGGCCATTTTATCTCAGTTGCGGTGGCCAGTACATGTCGGTTCACGGGGGCCATTTTATGTCAGTTCACGGTGGCCATTTTATGTCAGTTCACGGGGGCCATTTTATGTCAGTTCATGGTGGCCATAGTATGTCAGTTCACAATGGCCATTGCATGTCAGTTCACAATGGCCATTGCATGTCAGTTCACAATGGCCATTGTATGTCAGTTTACAATGGCCATTGCATGTCAGTTCACAATGGCCATTGCATGTCAGTTCACAATGGCCATTGTATGTCAGTTTACAATGGCCATTGCATGTCAGTTCACAATGGCCATTTTATGCCAGTATGCAATGTCCATTTTATCTCAGTTGCAGTGGCCAGTTCATGTCGGTTCACGGGGGCCATTTTATGTCAGTTCACGGTGGCCATTTTATGTCAGTTCACGGGGTCCATTTTATGTCAGTTCATGGTGCCCATTTTATGTCAGTTCACGGTGGCCATTTTATCTCAGTCCACAGTGGCCATTTTATGTCAGTTCACGGGGGCCATTTTATTCAGTCGATGGGGGCCATTTTATGTCAGTACACGGTGGCCATTTTATGTCGGTTCACGGTGGTCATTTTATGTCAGCTCACAATTGCCATTTTATGTCAGTTCATGGTGGCTATTGTATGTCAGTTCACAATGGCCATTGTATGTCAGTTCACAATGGCCATTTTATGTCAGTTTGCCATGGCAATTTTTCTTCAGTTGACGGTGGCCATTTTATGTCAGTTCACAGTTGCCATTTTATGTCAGTTCACGGGGGCCATTTTATTCAGTCGATGGGTGCCATTTTATGTCAGTACACAGTGGCCATTTTATGTCAGTTCACGATGGTCATTTTATGTCGGTTGATGGGGGCCTTTTTATGTCTGCTCGCAATGGCCATTTTATGTCAGTTCACGGCGGCCATTGTATGTCAGTTCACGGCAGCCATTTTATGTCAGTTCACGGTGTCCACTGTATGTCAGTTCACAATGGCCATTTTATGTCAGTTCACGGTGGCCTTTGTATGTCAGTTCACAATGGCCATTTTATGCCAATTTGCAATGGCCATTTTATGTCAGTTCACGGTGGCCATTGTATGTCCGTTCACAATGGCCATTTTATGTCAGTTTGCAATGGCCATTTTATCTCAGTTGTGGTGGCCAGTTCATGTCGGTTCACGGGGGCCATTTTATGTCAGTTCACGGTGGCCATTTTATGTCAGTTCACGGGGGCCATTTTATGTCAGTTCACGGGGGCCTTTTTATGTCAGGTCGCAATGGCCATTTTATGTCAGTTCACAATGGCCATTTTATGCCAGTTCATGGTGGCCATTGTATGTCAGTTCACAATGGCCATTGTATGTCAGTTCACAATGGCCATTGTATGTCAGTTCACAATGGCCATTTTATGTCAGTTTGCAATGGCCATTTTTTATCAGTTGACGGTGGCCATTTTGTGTCAGTTCACGGTGGCCATTGCATGTCAGTTCACAATGGCCATTGTATGTCAGTTCACAATGGCCAGTTTATGTCAGTTTGCAATGGCCATTTTATCTCAGTTGCAGTGGCCAGTTCATGTCGGTTCACGGAGGCCATTTTATGTCAGTTCACGGTGGCCATTTTATGTCAGTTCAAGGAGGCCATTTTATTCAGTCAATGGGGGCCATGGTATGTCAGTTTACGGTGGCCATGTTATGTCAGTTTACGGTGGCCATTTTATGTCAGTTCAAGGAGGCCATTTTATTCAGTCAATGGGGGCCATGTTATGTCAGTTTACGGTGGCCATGTTATGTCAGTTTACGGTGGCCATTTTTTGTCAGTTCACGGTGGTCATTTTATGTCGGTTCATGGCGGCAATTTTATGTCAGGTCACGGTGGCTATTTTATGTTAGCTCATGGCGGCCATTTTATGTCAGTTCACGGGGCCATTTTATGTCAATTCACGATGGACATTTTATATCAGTTCACGGGGGCCTTTTTAGGTCCGGTCGCAATGGCCATTTTATGTCAGTTCACGGGGGCCATTGTATATCAGTTCACAATGGCCATTTTATGTCAGTTTGCAATGGCCATTTTATCTCAGTTGCGGTGGCCAGTATATGTCGGTTCACGGGTGCCATTTTATGTCAGTTCACGGTGGCCATTTTATGTCAGTTCACGGGGGCCATTTTATGTCAGTCCATGGTGGCCATTTATATGTCAGATCACAATGGCCATTGTATGCCAGTTCACAATCGCTATTTTGTGTCAGATCACGGTGGCCATTGTATGTCAGTTTACAATGGCCATTTTATGTCAGTTTGCAATGGCCATTTTATCTCAGTTGCGGTGGCCAGTACATGTCGGTTCACGGGGGCCATTTTATGTCAGTTCACGGTGGCCATTTTATGTCAGTTCACGGGGGCCATTTTATGTCAGTTCATGGTGGCCATAGTATGTCAGTTCACAATGGCCATTGCATGTCAGTTCACAATGGCCATTGCATGTCAGTTCACAATGGCCATTGTATGTCAGTTTACAATGGCCATTGCATGTCAGTTCACAATGGCCATTTTATGCCAGTATGCAATGTCCATTTTATCTCAGTTGCAGTGGCCAGTTCATGTCGGTTCACGGGGGCCATTTTATGTCAGTTCACGGTGGCCATTTTATGTCAGTTCACGGGGTCCATTTTATGTCAGTTCATGGTGCCCATTTTATGTCAGTTCACGGTGGCCATTTTATCTCAGTCCACAGTGGCCATTTTATGTCAGTTCACGGGGGCCATTTTATTCAGTCGATGGGGGCCATTTTATGTCAGTACACGGTGGCCATTTTATGTCGGTTCACGGTGGTCATTTTATGTCAGCTCACAATTGCCATTTTATGTCAGTTCATGGTGGCTATTGTATGTCAGTTCACAATGGCCATTTTATTTCAGTTCACGGTGGCCCTTTTATCTCAGTTCAAAGTGGCCATTTTATGTCAGTTCACGGGGGCCTTTTTATGTCAGGTCGCAATGGCCATTTTATGTCAGTTCACAATGGCCATTTTATGTCAGTTCATGGTGGTCATTGTATGTCAGTTCACAATGGCCATTGTATGTCAGTTCACAATGGCCATTTTATGTCAGTTTGCCATGGCCATTTTTCTTCAGTTGACGGTGGCCATTTTATGTCAGTTCACAATGGCCATTTTATGTCAGTTCACAATGGCCATTTTATGTCAGTTCACGGTGGCCATTGTGAGTCAATTCACAATGTCCATTTTATGTCAGTTCACAATAGTCATTTTATGTCAGGTCGCAATGGCCATTTTATGTCAGTTCATGGTGGCCATTGTATGTCAGTTCACAATGGCCATTTTATGTCAGTTTGCAATGGCCATTTTTTATCAGTTGACGGTGGCCATTTTGTGTCAGTTCACGGTGGCCATTGCATGTCAGTTCACAATGGCCATTGTATGTCAGTTCACAATGGGAGTTTATGTCAGTTTGCAATGGCCATTTTATCTCAGTTGCGGTGGCCAGTTCATGTTGGTTCACGGAGGCCATTTTATGTCAGTTCACGGTGGCCATTTTATGTCAGTTCAAGGAGGCCATTTTATTCAGTCAATGGGGGCCATGTTATGTCAGTTTACGGTGGCCATTTTATGTCAGTTCACCGTGGTCATTTTATGTCGGTTCATGGCGGCAATTTTATGTCAGTTCACGGTGGCTATTTTATGTTAGCTCATGGTGGCCATTGTATGTCAGTTCACAATGGCCATTGTATGTCAGTTCACAATGGCCATTGTATGTCAGTTCACAATGGCCATTTTATGTCAGTTTGCAATGGCCATTTTTTATCAGTTGACGGTGGCCATTTTGTGTCAGTTCACGGTGGCCATTGCATGTCAGTTCACAATGGCCATTGTATGTCAGTTCACAATGGCCAGTTTATGTCAGTTTGCAATGGCCATTTTATCTCAGTTGCAGTGGCCAGTTCATGTCGGTTCACGGAGGCCATTTTATGTCAGTTCACGGTGGCCATTTTATGTCAGTTCAAGGAGGCCATTTTATTCAGTCAATGGGGGCCATGGTATGTCAGTTTACGGTGGCCATGTTATGTCAGTTTACGGTGGCCATTTTATGTCAGTTCAAGGAGGCCATTTTATTCAGTCAATGGGGGCCATGTTATGTCAGTTTACGGTGGCCATGTTATGTCAGTTTACGGTGGCCATTTTTTGTCAGTTCACGGTGGTCATTTTATGTCGGTTCATGGCGGCAATTTTATGTCAGGTCACGGTGGCTATTTTATGTCAGTTCAAGGAGGCCATTTTATTCAGTCAATGGGGGCCATGTTATGTCAGTTTACGGTGGCCATGTTATGTCAGTTTACGGTGGCCATTTTTTGTCAGTTCACGGTGGTCATTTTATGTCGGTTCATGGCGGCAATTTTATGTCAGGTCACGGTGGCTATTTTATGTTAGCTCATGGCGGCCATTTTATGTCAGTTCACGGGGCCATTTTATGTCAATTCACGATGGACATTTTATATCAGTTCACGGGGGCCTTTTTAGGTCCGGTCGCAATGGCCATTTTATGTCAGTTCACGGGGGCCATTGTATATCAGTTCACAATGGCCATTTTATGTCAGTTTGCAATGGCCATTTTATCTCAGTTGCGGTGGCCAGTATATGTCGGTTCACGGGTGCCATTTTATGTCAGTTCACGGTGGCCATTTTATGTCAGTTCACGGGGGCCATTTTATGTCAGTCCATGGTGGCCATTTATATGTCAGATCACAATGGCCATTGTATGCCAGTTCACAATCGCTATTTTGTGTCAGATCACGGTGGCCATTGTATGTCAGTTTACAATGGCCATTTTATGTCAGTTTGCAATGGCCATTTTATGTCAGTTTGCAATGGCCATTTTATCTCAGTTGCGGTGGCCAGTACATGTCGGTTCACGGGGGCCATTTTATGTCAGTTCACGGTGGCCATTTTATGTCAGTTCACGGGGGCCATTTTATGTCAGTTCATGGTGGCCATAGTATGTCAGTTCACAATGGCCATTGCATGTCAGTTCACAATGGCCATTGTATGTCAGTTTACAATGGCCATTGCATGTCAGTTCACAATGGCCATTTTATGCCAGTATGCAATGTCCATTTTATCTCAGTTGCAGTGGCCAGTTCATGTCGGTTCACGGGGGCCATTTTATGTCAGTTCACGGTGGCCATTTTATGTCAGTTCACGGGGTCCATTTTATGTCAGTTCATGGTGCCCATTTTATGTCAGTTCACGGTGGCCATTTTATCTCAGTCCACAGTGGCCATTTTATGTCAGTTCACGGGGGCCATTTTATTCAGTCGATGGGGGCCATTTTATGTCAGTACACGGTGGCCATTTTATGTCGGTTCACGGTGGTCATTTTATGTCAGCTCACAATTGCCATTTTATGTCAGTTCATGGTGGCTATTGTATGTCAGTTCACAATGGCCATTGTATGTCAGTTCACAATGGCCATTTTATGTCAGTTTGCCATGGCAATTTTTCTTCAGTTGACGGTGGCCATTTTATGTCAGTTCACAGTTGCCATTTTATGTCAGTTCACGGGGGCCATTTTATTCAGTCGATGGGTGCCATTTTATGTCAGTACACAGTGGCCATTTTATGTCAGTTCACGGTGGTCATTTTATGTCGGTTGATGGGGGCCTTTTTATGTCTGCTCGCAATGGCCATTTTATGTCAGTTCACGGCGGCCATTGTATGTCAGTTCACGGCAGCCATTTTATGTCAGTTCACGGTGTCCACTGTATGTCAGTTCACAATGGCCATTTTATGTCAGTTCACGGTGGCCTTTGTATGTCAGTTCACAATGGCCATTTTATGCCAATTTGCAATGGCCATTTTATGTCAGTTCACGGTGGCCATTGTATGTCCGTTCACAATGGCCATTTTATGTCAGTTTGCAATGGCCATTTTATCTCAGTTGTGGTGGCCAGTTCATGTCGGTTCACGGGGGCCATTTTATGTCAGTTCACGGTGGCCATTTTATGTCAGTTCACGGGGGCCATTTTATGTCAGTTCACGGGGGCCTTTTTATGTCAGGTCGCAATGGCCATTTTATGTCAGTTCACAATGGCCATTTTATGCCAGTTCATGGTGGCCATTGTATGACAGTTCACAATGGCCATTGTATGTCAGTTCACAATGGCCATTGTATGTCAGTTCACAATGGCCATTTTATGTCAGTTTGCAATGGCCATTTTTTATCAGTTGACGGTGGCCATTTTGTGTCAGTTCACGGTGGCCATTGCATGTCAGTTCACAATGGCCATTGTATGTCAGTTCACAATGGCCAGTTTATGTCAGTTTGCAATGGCCATTTTATCTCAGTTGCAGTGGCCAGTTCATGTCGGTTCACGGAGGCCATTTTATGTCAGTTCACGGTGGCCATTTTATGTCAGTTCAAGGAGGCCATTTTATTCAGTCAATGGGGGCCATGGTATGTCAGTTTACGGTGGCCATGTTATGTCAGTTTACGGTGGCCATTTTATGTCAGTTCAAGGAGGCCATTTTATTCAGTCAATGGGGGCCATGTTATGTCAGTTTACGGTGGCCATGTTATGTCAGTTTACGGTGGCCATTTTTTGTCAGTTCACGGTGGTCATTTTATGTCGGTTCATGGCGGCAATTTTATGTCAGGTCACGGTGGCTATTTTATGTTAGCTCATGGCGGCCATTTTATGTCAGTTCACGGGGCCATTTTATGTCAATTCACGATGGACATTTTATATCATTTCACGGGGGCCTTTTTAGGTCCGGTCGCAATGGCCATTTTATGTCAGTTCACGGGGGCCATTGTATATCAGTTCACAATGGCCATTTTATGTCAGTTTGCAATGGCCATTTTATCTCAGTTGCGGTGGCCAGTATATGTCGGTTCACGGGTGCCATTTTATGTCAGTTCACGGTGGCCATTTTATGTCAGTTCACGGGGGCCATTTTATGTCAGTCCATGGTGGCCATTTATATGTCAGATCACAATGGCCATTGTATGCCAGTTCACAATCGCTATTTTGTGTCAGATCACGGTGGCCATTGTATGTCAGTTTACAATGGCCATTTTATGTCAGTTTGCAATGGCCATTTTATCTCAGTTGCGGTGGCCAGTACATGTCGGTTCACGGGGGCCATTTTATGTCAGTTCACGGTGGCCATTTTATGTCAGTTCACGGGGGCCATTTTATGTCAGTTCATGGTGGCCATAGTATGTCAGTTCACAATGGCCATTGCATGTCAGTTCACAATGGCCATTGCATGTCAGTTCACAATGGCCATTGTATGTCAGTTTACAATGGCCATTGCATGTCAGTTCACAATGGCCATTTTATGCCAGTATGCAATGTCCATTTTATCTCAGTTGCAGTGGCCAGTTCATGTCGGTTCACGGGGGCCATTTTATGTCAGTTCACGGTGGCCATTTTATGTCAGTTCACGGGGTCCATTTTATGTCAGTTCATGGTGCCCATTTTATGTCAGTTCACGGTGGCCATTTTATCTCAGTCCACAGTGGCCATTTTATGTCAGTTCACGGGGGCCATTTTATTCAGTCGATGGGTGCCATTTTATGTCAGTACACAGTGGCCATTTTATGTCAGTTCACGGTGGTCATTTTATGTCGGTTGATGGGGGCCTTTTTATGTCTGCTCGCAATGGCCATTTTATGTCAGTTCACGGCGGCCATTGTATGTCAGTTCACGGCAGCCATTTTATGTCAGTTCACGGTGTCCACTGTATGTCAGTTCACAATGGCCATTTTATGTCAGTTCACGGTGGCCTTTGTATGTCAGTTCACAATGGCCATTTTATGCCAATTTGCAATGGCCATTTTATGTCAGTTCACGGTGGCCATTGTATGTCCGTTCACAATGGCCATTTTATGTCAGTTTGCAATGGCCATTTTATCTCAGTTGTGGTGGCCAGTTCATGTCGGTTCACGGGGGCCATTTTATGTCAGTTCACGGTGGCCATTTTATGTCAGTTCACGGGGGCCATTTTATGTCAGTTCACGGGGGCCTTTTTATGTCAGGTCGCAATGGCCATTTTATGTCAGTTCACAATGGCCATTTTATGCCAGTTCATGGTGGCCATTGTATGTCAGTTCACAATGGCCATTGTATGTCAGTTCACAATGGCCATTGTATGTCAGTTCACAATGGCCATTTTATGTCAGTTTGCAATGGCCATTTTTTATCAGTTGACGGTGGCCATTTTGTGTCAGTTCACGGTGGCCATTGCATGTCAGTTCACAATGGCCATTGTATGTCAGTTCACAATGGCCAGTTTATGTCAGTTTGCAATGGCCATTTTATCTCAGTTGTAGTGGCCAGTTCATGTCGGTTCACGGAGGCCATTTTATGTCAGTTCACGGTGGCCATTTTATGTCAGTTCAAGGAGGCCATTTTATTCAGTCAATGGGGGCCATGGTATGTCAGTTTACGGTGGCCATGTTATGTCAGTTTACGGTGGCCATTTTATGTCAGTTCAAGGAGGCCATTTTATTCAGTCAATGGGGGCCATGTTATGTCAGTTTACGGTGGCCATGTTATGTCAGTTTACGGTGGCCATTTTTTGTCAGTTCACGGTGGTCATTTTATGTCGGTTCATGGCGGCAATTTTATGTCAGGTCACGGTGGCTATTTTATGTTAGCTCATGGCGGCCATTTTATGTCAGTTCACGGGGCCATTTTATGTCAATTCACGATGGACATTTTATATCAGTTCACGGGGGCCTTTTTAGGTCCGGTCGCAATGGCCATTTTATGTCAGTTCACGGGGGCCATTGTATATCAGTTCACAATGGCCATTTTATGTCAGTTTGCAATGGCCATTTTATCTCAGTTGCGGTGGCCAGTATATGTCGGTTCACGGGTGCCATTTTATGTCAGTTCACGGTGGCCATTTTATGTCAGTTCACGGGGGCCATTTTATGTCAGTCCATGGTGGCCATTTATATGTCAGATCACAATGGCCATTGTATGCCAGTTCACAATCGCTATTTTGTGTCAGATCACGGTGGCCATTGTATGTCAGTTTACAATGGCCATTTTATGTCAGTTTGCAATGGCCATTTTATCTCAGTTGCGGTGGCCAGTACATGTCGGTTCACGGGGGCCATTTTATGTCAGTTCACGGTGGCCATTTTATGTCAGTTCACGGGGGCCATTTTATGTCAGTTCATGGTGGCCATAGTATGTCAGTTCACAATGGCCATTGCATGTCAGTTCACAATGGCCATTGCATGTCAGTTCACAATGGCCATTGTATGTCAGTTTACAATGGCCATTGCATGTCAGTTCACAATGGCCATTTTATGCCAGTATGCAATGTCCATTTTATCTCAGTTGCAGTGGCCAGTTCATGTCGGTTCACGGGGGCCATTTTATGTCAGTTCACGGTGGCCATTTTATGTCAGTTCACGGGGTCCATTTTATGTCAGTTCATGGTGCCCATTTTATGTCAGTTCACGGTGGCCATTTTATCTCAGTCCACAGTGGCCATTTTATGTCAGTTCACGGGGGCCATTTTATTCAGTCGATGGGGGCCATTTTATGTCAGTACACGGTGGCCATTTTATGTCGGTTCACGGTGGTCATTTTATGTCAGCTCACAATTGCCATTTTATGTCAGTTCATGGTGGCTATTGTATGTCAGTTCACAATGGCCATTTTATTTCAGTTCACGGTGGCCCTTTTATCTCAGTTCAAAGTGGCCATTTTATGTCAGTTCACGGGGGCCTTTTTATGTCAGGTCGCAATGGCCATTTTATGTCAGTTCACAATGGCCATTTTATGTCAGTTCATGGTGGTCATTGTATGTCAGTTCACAATGGCCATTGTATGTCAGTTCACAATGGCCATTTTATGTCAGTTTGCCATGGCCATTTTTCTTCAGTTGACGGTGGCCATTTTATGTCAGTTCACAATGGCCATTTTATGTCAGTTCACAATGGCCATTTTATGTCAGTTCACGGTGGCCATTGTGAGTCAATTCACAATGTCCATTTTATGTCAGTTCACAATAGTCATTTTATGTCAGGTCGCAATGGCCATTTTATGTCAGTTCATGGTGGCCATTGTATGTCAGTTCACAATGGCCATTTTATGTCAGTTTGCAATGGCCATTTTTTATCAGTTGACGGTGGCCATTTTGTGTCAGTTCACGGTGGCCATTGCATGTCAGTTCACAATGGCCATTGTATGTCAGTTCACAATGGGAGTTTATGTCAGTTTGCAATGGCCATTTTATCTCAGTTGCGGTGGCCAGTTCATGTTGGTTCACGGAGGCCATTTTATGTCAGTTCACGGTGGCCATTTTATGTCAGTTCAAGGAGGCCATTTTATTCAGTCAATGGGGGCCATGTTATGTCAGTTTACGGTGGCCATTTTATGTCAGTTCACCGTGGTCATTTTATGTCGGTTCATGGCGGCAATTTTATGTCAGTTCACGGTGGCTATTTTATGTTAGCTCATGGCGGCTATTTTATGTCAGTTCACAATGGCCATTTTATGCCAGTTCATGGTGGCCATTGTATGTCAGTTCACAATGGCCATTGTATGTCAGTTCACAATGGCCATTGTATGTCAGTTCACAATGGCCATTTTATGTCAGTTTGCAATGGCCATTTTTTATCAGTTGACGGTGGCCATTTTGTGTCAGTTCACGGTGGCCATTGCATGTCAGTTCACAATGGCCATTGTATGTCAGTTCACAATGGCCAGTTTATGTCAGTTTGCAATGGCCATTTTATCTCAGTTGCAGTGGCCAGTTCATGTCGGTTCACGGAGGCCATTTTATGTCAGTTCACGGTGGCCATTTTATGTCAGTTCAAGGAGGCCATTTTATTCAGTCAATGGGGGCCATGGTATGTCAGTTTACGGTGGCCATGTTATGTCAGTTTACGGTGGCCATTTTATGTCAGTTCAAGGAGGCCATTTTATTCAGTCAATGGGGGCCATGTTATGTCAGTTTACGGTGGCCATGTTATGTCAGTTTACGGTGGCCATTTTTTGTCAGTTCACGGTGGTCATTTTATGTCGGTTCATGGCGGCAATTTTATGTCAGGTCACGGTGGCTATTTTATGTTAGCTCATGGCGGCCATTTTATGTCAGTTCACGGGGCCATTTTATGTCAATTCACGATGGACATTTTATATCAGTTCACGGGGGCCTTTTTAGGTCCGGTCGCAATGGCCATTTTATGTCAGTTCACGGGGGCCATTGTATATCAGTTCACAATGGCCATTTTATGTCAGTTTGCAATGGCCATTTTATCTCAGTTGCGGTGGCCAGTATATGTCGGTTCACGGGTGCCATTTTATGTCAGTTCACGGTGGCCATTTTATGTCAGTTCACGGGGGCCATTTTATGTCAGTCCATGGTGGCCATTTATATGTCAGATCACAATGGCCATTGTATGCCAGTTCACAATCGCTATTTTGTGTCAGATCACGGTGGCCATTGTATGTCAGTTTACAATGGCCATTTTATGTCAGTTTGCAATGGCCATTTTATCTCAGTTGCGGTGGCCAGTACATGTCGGTTCACGGGGGCCATTTTATGTCAGTTCACGGTGGCCATTTTATGTCAGTTCACGGGGGCCATTTTATGTCAGTTCATGGTGGCCATAGTATGTCAGTTCACAATGGCCATTGCATGTCAGTTCACAATGGCCATTGCATGTCAGTTCACAATGGCCATTGTATGTCAGTTTACAATGGCCATTGCATGTCAGTTCACAATGGCCATTTTATGCCAGTATGCAATGTCCATTTTATCTCAGTTGCAGTGGCCAGTTCATGTCGGTTCACGGGGGCCATTTTATGTCAGTTCACGGTGGCCATTTTATGTCAGTTCACGGGGTCCATTTTATGTCAGTTCATGGTGCCCATTTTATGTCAGTTCACGGTGGCCATTTTATCTCAGTCCACAGTGGCCATTTTATGTCAGTTCACGGGGGCCATTTTATTCAGTCGATGGGGGCCATTTTATGTCAGTACACGGTGGCCATTTTATGTCGGTTCACGGTGGTCATTTTATGTCAGCTCACAATTGCCATTTTATGTCAGTTCATGGTGGCTATTGTATGTCAGTTCACAATGGCCATTTTATTTCAGTTCACGGTGGCCCTTTTATCTCAGTTCAAAGTGGCCATTTTATGTCAGTTCACGGGGGCCTTTTTATGTCAGGTCGCAATGGCCATTTTATGTCAGTTCACAATGGCCATTTTATGTCAGTTCATGGTGGTCATTGTATGTCAGTTCACAATGGCCATTGTATGTCAGTTCACAATGGCCATTTTATGTCAGTTTGCCATGGCCATTTTTCTTCAGTTGACGGTGGCCATTTTATGTCAGTTCACAATGGCCATTTTATGTCAGTTCACAATGGCCATTTTATGTCAGTTCACGGTGGCCATTGTGAGTCAATTCACAATGTCCATTTTATGTCAGTTCACAATAGTCATTTTATGTCAGGTCGCAATGGCCATTTTATGTCAGTTCATGGTGGCCATTGTATGTCAGTTCACAATGGCCATTTTATGTCAGTTTGCAATGGCCATTTTTTATCAGTTGACGGTGGCCATTTTGTGTCAGTTCACGGTGGCCATTGCATGTCAGTTCACAATGGCCATTGTATGTCAGTTCACAATGGGAGTTTATGTCAGTTTGCAATGGCCATTTTATCTCAGTTGCGGTGGCCAGTTCATGTTGGTTCACGGAGGCCATTTTATGTCAGTTCACGGTGGCCATTTTATGTCAGTTCAAGGAGGCCATTTTATTCAGTCAATGGGGGCCATGTTATGTCAGTTTACGGTGGCCATTTTATGTCAGTTCACCGTGGTCATTTTATGTCGGTTCATGGCGGCAATTTTATGTCAGTTCACGGTGGCTATTTTATGTTAGCTCATGGCGGCCATTTTATGTCAGTTCACGGGGCCATTTTATGTCAGTTCACGATGGACATTTTATATCAGTTCACGGGGGCCTTTTTAGGTCCGGTCGCAATGGCCATTTTATGTCAGTTCACGGGGGCCATTGTATGTCAGTTTACAATGGCCATTTTATGTCAGTTTGCAATGGCCATTTTATCTCAGTTGCGGTGGCCAGTATATGTCGGTTCACGGGGGCCATTTTATGTCAGTTCACGGTGGCCATTTTATGTCAGTTCACGGGGGCCATTTTATGTCAGTTCATGGTGGCCATTGTATGTCAGTTCACAATGGCCATTGCATGTCAGTTCACAATGGCCATTGCATGTCAGTTCACAATGGCCATTGTATGTCAGTTTACAATGGCCATTGCATGTCAGTTCACAATGGCCATTTTATCTCAGTATGCAATGGCCATTTTATCTCAGTTGCAGTGGCCAGTTCATGTCGGTTCACGGGGGCCATTTTATGTCAGTTCACGGTGGCCATTTTATGTCAGTTCACGGGGGCCATTTTATGTCAGTTCATGGTGCCCATTTTATGTCAGTTCACGGTGGCCATTTTATCTCAGTTCACAGTGGCCATTATATGTCAGTTCACGGGGGCCATTTTATTCAGTCGATGGGGGCCATTTTATGTCAGTACACGGTGGCCATTTTATGTCGGTTCACGGTGGTCATTTTATGTCGGTTGACGGGGGCCATTTTATGTCAGCTCACAATGGCCATTTTATGTCAGTTCACGGTGACCATTGTATGTCAGTTCATGGCGGCCATTTTATGTCAGGTCACGGTGGCTATTTTATGTTAGCTCATGGCGGCCATTTTATGTCAGTTCACGGGGCCGTTTCATGTCAGTTCACGATGGACATTTTATATCAGTTCACGGGGGCCATTGTATATCAGTTCACGGCAGCCATTTTATGTCAGTTCACGGTGGCCACTGTATGTCGGTTCACAATGGCCATTTTATGTCAGTTTGCAATGGCCATTTTATCTCAGTTCACGGTGGCCATTGTATGTCAGTTCACAATGGCTATTTTATGTCAGTTTGCAATGGCCATTTTATCTCAGTTGCGGTGGCCAGCTCATGTCGGTTCACGGGGGCCATTTTATGTCATTTCACGGTGGCCATTTTATGTCAGTTCATGGGGGCCATTGTATATCAGTTCACAGTGGCCATTTTATTTCAGTTCACAGTGGCCATTTTATGTCAGTTCACAATGGCCATTATATGTCAGTTCAAGGGGGCCATTGTATGTCAGTTCAGAATGGACAGTTTATATCAGTTCACGGGGGCCTTTTTATGTCAGGTCGCAATGGCCATTTTATTACAGTTCACAATGGCTATTTTATGTCTGCTCACATTGGCCATTTTATGTCTGTTCACATTGGCCATTTTATGTCAGTTCAAGGGGGCCATTGTCTGTCAGTTCACAATGGACAGTTTATGTCAGTTCACGGGGGCCATTTTATGTCAGTTCACGGGTGCCTTTTTATGTCAGGTCGCAATGGCCATTTTATGTCAGTTCAAGGGGGCCATTGTATGTCAGTTCACAATGGCCATTTTATGTCAGTTCATGGGGGCCATTGTATGTCAGTTCAGAATGGACAGTTTATATCAGTTCACGGGGGCCTTTTTATGTCAGGTCGCAATGGCCATTTTATGTCAGTTCACAATGGCCATTTTATGTCTGCTCACATTGGCCATTGTATGTCAGTTCACAATGGACAGTTTATGTCAGGTCACGGGGGCTGTTTTATGTCAGGTCGCAATGGCCATTTTATGTCAGTTCACGGGGGCCATTGTATGTCAGTTCACAATCGCCATTGTATGTCAGTTCACAATGGCCATTTTTTGTCAGTTCACAGTGACCATTTTATGCCAGTTCATGGCAGCCATTGTATATCACTTCACAGTGGCCATTTCATGTCAGTTCACAATGGCCGTTTTATGTCAGTTCACGGTGGCCATTGTACATCTGTTCACAATGCCATTTTATGTCAGTTCACGGGGTCCATTTTATGTCAGTACACGGTGGCCATTTTATGTCTGTTCACAATGGTCATTTTATGTCAGTTCACGGTGGCCATTGTATGTCAGTTCACAGTGGACATTTTATGTCAGTTCACGGTGGCCATTGTATGTCAGTTCACGGTGGTCATTTTATGTCTGTTCACAATGGCCATTTTATGTCAGTTCATGGTGGCCATTGTATGTCAGTTCACAATGGCCATTGTATGTCAGTTCACAGTGGACATTTTATGTCAGTTCATGGTGGCCATTGTATGTCAGTTCACAATGGCCATTGTATGTCAATTCGCAATGGCCATTTTATGTCAGTTCACAATGGCCACTGTAAGTCAGTTCACAATGGCCATTGTATGTCAGTTCACAATGGCCATGTTATGTCAGTTTGCAATGGCCATTTTATCTCAGTTGCGGTGGGCAGTTCATGTCGGTTCAAGGGGGCCATTTTATATCAGTTCATGGTGGCCATCTTATCTCAGTTCACGGTAGCCATTTTAAGTCAGTTCACGGGGGCCATCTGATTCAGTCGAAGGGGCCATTTTATGTCAGTACACGGTGGCCATTTTATGTCAGTTCATGGTGGTCATTTTATGTCGGTTGAAGGGGGCCGTTTTATGTCAGCTCGCAATGGCCATTTTATGTCAGTTCACGGTTGCCATTGTATGTCCGTTCACGGGGGCCGTTTTATGTCAGCTCGCAATGGCCATTTTATGTCAGTTCACGGTGGCCATTTTATGTCAGTTCACGGTGGCCTTTGTATGTCAGTTCACGGTGGCCATTTTATGTCAGGTCACGGTGGCTATTTTATGTTAGCTCACGGCAGCCATTTTATGTCCATTTGCGGTGACCATTTAATGTCAGTTCATGGCAGCCATTTTATGTCAGTTCACGGTGGTCATTTTATATTGGTTGAAGGGGGGCATTTTATGTCAGCTCGCAATGGCCATTATATGTCAGTTCACGGTGGCCATGTTATGTCAGTTCACGGCAGCCATTTTATGTCAGTTCACGGTGGCCATTTTATGTCAGTTCACAATGGACAGTTTATGTCAGTTCAGAGCCATCCCACAGCCAGCACTGCCTATGCTCCACCGACACAGCCATCAGTGTCAGTGCTCCCCCACACAGCCAGCACTGTCAGTGCTCCCCCCACACAGCGAGCACTGTCAGTGCTCCCACCACACAGCCAGCACTGACAGGGCTCCCCCCACACAGCCAGCACTGGCAGTGCTCCCCCACACATAGCCAGCACTGTCAGTGCTCCACCACACAGCCAGCACTGTCAGTGCTCCCCACACAGCCAGCACTGTCAGTGCTCCCCCCACACAGCCAGCACTGTCAGTGCTCCCACCACACAGCCAGCACTGTCAGTGCTCCCTCCACACAGCCAGCACTATCAGTGCTCCCCACACAGCCAGCACTGTCAGTGTTCCCCCCACACATCCAGCACTGTCAGTGCTCCCCCCACAGCCAGCACTGTCAGTGCTCCCCACACAGCCAGCACTGTCAGAGCTCCTCCACACAGCCAGCACTGTCAGTGCTCACACCACACAGCCAGCACTGTCAGTGCTCCCACCACACAGCCAGCACTGTCAGTGCTCCCACCACACAGCCAGCACTGTCAGTGATCCCCCCACACAACCAGCACTGTCAGTGCTCCCCCACCCAGCCAGCACTGTCAGTGCCCCCCCCCCCACACAGCCAGCACTTTCAGTGCTCCCACCACACAGCCAGCACTGCCAGTGCTCCCCCACACAGCCAGAACTGTCAGTGATCCCCCCACACAACCAGCACTGTCTGTGCTCCCCCACCCAGCCAGCACTGTCAGTGCTCCCCCACACAGCCAGCACTGCCAGTGCTCCCCCTACACAGCCAGCACTGTCAGTGCTCCCCTCACACAGCCAGCACTGTCAGTGCTCCCCACAGAGCCAGCACTGTCAGTCCTCCACCCACACAGCTAGCACTGTCAGTGCTCCCACCACACAGCCAGCACTGTCAGTGCTCCACCACACAGCCAGCACTGTCAGTGCTCCCACCACAAATCCAGCACTGTCAGTGCTCCCCCACACAGCCAGCACTGTCAGTGCTCCCCTCACACAGCCAGCACTGCCTGTGCTCCCCCACACAGCCAGCACTGTCAGTGCTCCCTACACACAGCCAGCACTGCCGGTGCTCCCCCCACACAGCCAGCACTGTCAGTGCTCCCCCACAGAGCCAGCACTGTCAGAGTTCGCCCCACACAGCCTGCACTGTCAGTCCTCACCCACACAGCCAGCACTCTCAGTGCTCCCCCACACAGCCAGCACTGTCAGTGCTCCCCACACAGCCAGCACTGTCAGTGCTCCCCCCACACAGCCAGCACTGCCAGTGCTCCCACCACACAGCCAGCACTGCCCGTGCTCCCCCCACACAGCCAGCACTGTCAGTGCGCACCCCACACAGCCAGCACTGTCAGTGCTCCCCCCACACAGCCAGCACTGTCAGTGCTCACCCCACACAGCCAGCACTGTCAGTGCTCCCCCCACACAGCCAGCACTGTCAGTGCGCACCCCACACAGCCAGCACTGTCAGTGCTCCCCCCACACAGCCAGCACTGTCAGTGCTCACCCCACACAGCCAGCACTGTCAGTGCTCCCCGCACACAGCCAGCACTGTCAGTTCTCCCACCACACAGCCAGCACTGTCAGTGCTCACCCCACACAGCCAGCACTGTCAGTGCTCCCCCACACAGCCAGCACTGTCAGTGCTCCCCCACACAGCCAGCACTGTCAGTGCTCCCCGACACAGCCAGCACTGTCAGTGCTCCCACCACACAACCAGTACTGTCAGTGCTCCCCCACACAGCCAGCACTGTCAGTGCTCCCCCCACACAGCCAGCACTGTCAGTGCTCCCACCACACAGCCAGCACTGTCAGTGCTCCCACCACACAGCCAGCACTGTCAGTGCTCCCACCACACAGCCTGCACTGTCAGCGCGCCCCCACACAGCCTGCACTGTCAGTGCTCCCACCACACAGCCAGCACTGTCAGTGCTCCCCCCACACAGCCAGCACTGCCAGTGCTCCCACCACACAGCCAGCACTGTCAGTGTTCCCCACGCCCCAGACCCAGCTCCTGATCAGCTGAGAGGCTGTCAGTCAGCGCCAGGAGATACTGATAGGCTGAGAGACTGTCAGTCAGCGGTTGGAGCTCCTGACTGGCTGAGGGGCTTTCAGTCAGTTTTATTTTCTCATTAATTTAATAATTGATGCAACCGGATATTTCACCGCGATCTAGATCTGCTCCCTGAACCTGGACTCAGTCACCACATAAATAAATGTGCTCCCACCGCACAGCCAGCACTGTCAGTGCCCCCCACACAGCCAGCACTGTCAGTGCTCACCCCACACAGCCAGCACTGTCAGTGCTCCCAACACACAGCCAGCACTGTCAGTGCTCCCCCCACACAGCCAGCACTGCCAGTGCTCCCACCACACAGCAAGCACTGCCAGTGCTCCCATCACACAGCAAGCAATGCCAGTGCTCCACCCACACAGCCAGCACTGTCAGTGCTCCGAACACACAGCCAGCACTGTCAGTGCTCCCACCACACAGCCAGCACTGTCAGTGCGCCCACCACACAGCCAGCACTGTCAGTGCTCCCACCCCACAGCCAGCACTGTCAGTGCTCACCCCACACAGCCAGCACTGTGAGTGCTCCCCACACAGCCAGCACTGTCAGTGCTCCCCGCACACAGCCAGCACTGTCAGTGCTCCCCCACCCAGCCTGCACTGTCAGTGCTCCCACCACAGAGCCAGCACTGTCAGTGATCCCCCCACACAACCAGCACTGTCAGTGCTCCCCCCACCCAGCTAGCACTGTCAGTGCTCCCCCCACACAGCCAGCACTGTCAGTGCTCCCACCACACAGCCAGCACTGCCAGTGCTCCCCCACATAGCCAGAACTGTCAGTGTTCCACCCACGCAACCAGCACTGTCAGTGCTCCCCCACCCAGCCAGCACTGTCAGTGCTCCCCCACACAGCCAGCACTGCCAGTGCTCCCCCTACACAGCCAACGCTGTCAGTGCTCCCCTCACACAGCCAGCACTGTCAGTGCTCCCCCACAGAGCCAGCACTGTCAGTCCTCCACCCACACCGCTAGCACTGTCAGTGCTCCCACCACACAGCCAGCACTGTCAGTGCTCCACCACACAGCCAGCACTGTCAGTGCTCCCACCACAAATCCAGCACTGTCAGTGCTCCCCCACACAGCCAGCACTGTCAGTGCTCCCCTCACACAGCCAGCACTGCCCGTGCTCCCCCACACAGCCAGCACTGTCAGTGCTCCCCCCACACAGCCAGCACTGCCAGTGCTCCCCCCACACAGCCAGCACTGTCAGTGCACCCCACAGAGCCAGCACTGTCAGAGTTCGCCCCACACAGCCTGCACTGTCAGTCCTCCCCCCACACACCCAGCACTGTTAGTGCTCCCACCACACAGCCAGCACTGTCAGTGCCCCCCACACAGCCAGCACTGTCAGTGCTCCCCCCACACAGCCAGCACTGCCAGTGCTCCCACCACACAGCCAGCACTGCCCGTGCTCCCACCACACAGCCAGCAGTGTCAGTGCTCCCCCCACACAGCCAGCACTGCCAGTGCTCCCCCACACAGCCAGCACTGTCAGTGCTCCCCCCACACAGCCAGCACTGTCAGTGCTCACCCCACAATGCCAGCACTGTCAGTGCTCCCCCACACAGCCAGCACTGTCCGTGCTCCCCCACACAGCCAGCACTGTCAGTGCTCACCCCACACAGCCAGCACTGCCCGTGCTCCCACCACACAGCCAGCACTGTCAGTGCTCCCCCCACACAGCCAGCACTGCCAGTGCTCCCCCACACAGCCAGCACTGTCAGTGCTCACCCCACACAGCCAGCACTGTCAGTGCTCCCCCCACAGAGCCAGCACTGTCAGTGCTCAACCCACACAGCCAGCACTGTCAGTGCTCACCCCACACAGCCAGCACTGTCAGTGCTCCCACACAGCCAGCACTGTCAGTGCTCCCCGCACACAGCCAGCACTGTCAGTGCTCCCACCACACAGCCAGCACTGTCAGTGCTCACCCCACACAGCCAGCACTGTCAGTGCTCCCCCACACAGCCAGCACTGTCAGTGCTCCCCCACACAGCCAGCACTGTCAGTGCTCCCCGACACAGCCAGCACTGTCAGTGCTCCCACCACACACCCAGTACTGTTAGTGCTCCCCCACACAGCCTGCACTGTCAGTTCTCCCCCCACACAGCTAGCACTGTCAGTGCTCCCCCCACACAGCCAGCACAGTCAGTGCTCCCCCACACAGACAGCACTGTCAGTGCTCCCCCACAGAGCCAGCACTGTCAGTGCTCCCCACACAGCCAGCACTGTCAGTGCTCCCCCACACAGCCAGCACTGTCAGTGCTCCCCCACAGAGCCAGCACTGTCAGTGTTCCCACCACACAGCCAGCACTGTCAGTGCTCCCCCACACAGCCACCACTGTCAGTGCTCCCACCACACAGCCAGCACTGTCAGTGCTCCCACAACACAGCCAGCACTGTCAGCGCTCCCCCACACAGCCAGCACTGTCAGTGCTCCCCCCACACAGCCAGCACTGTCAGTGCTCCCACCACACAGCCAGCACTGTCAGTGCTCCCACCACACAGCCAGCACTGTCAGTGCTCCCACCACACAGCCAGCACTGTCAGCGCTCCCACACACAGCCAGCACTGTCAGTGCTCACCCACACAGCCAGCACTGTCAGTGCTCCCACCGCACAGCCAGCACTGTCAGTGCTCCCACCACACAGCCAGCACTGTCAGTGCTCCCACCACACAGCCAGCACTGTCAGCGCTCCCACACACAGCCAGCACTGTCAGTGCTCCCCCACACAGCCAGCACTGTCAGTGCTCCCCCCACACAGCCAGCACTGCCAGTGCTCCCACCACACAGCCAGCACTGTCAGTGCTCTCACCACACAGACAGCACTGTCAGTGCTCCCCACACAGCCAGCACTGTCAGTGCTCCCACCCCACAGCCAGCACTGTCAGTACTCACTCCACACAGCCAGCACTGTGAGTGCTCCCCACACAGCCAGCACCGTCAGTGCTCCCCGCACACAGCCAGCACTGTCAGTGCTCCCCCCACCCAGCCAGCACTGTCAGTGCTCCCACCACAGAGCCAGCACTGTCTGTGATCCCCCCACACAACCAGCACTGTCAGTGCTCCCCCACCCAGCCAGCACTGTCAGTGCTCCCCCCACACAGCCAGCTCTGTCAGTGCTCCCACCACACAGCCAGCACTGCCAGTGCTCCCACATAGCCAGAACTGTCAGTGATCCCCCCACACAACCAGCACTGTCAGTGCTCCCCCACCCAGCCAGCACTGTCAGTGCTCCCACCACACAGCCAGCACTGTCAGTGCTCCCCACACAGCCAGCACTGTCAGTGCTCCCCCCACACAGCCAGCACTGCCAGTGCTCCCACCACACAGCCAGCACTGCCCGTGCTCCCACCACACAGCCAGCACTGTCAGTGCTCCCCCACACAGCCAGCACTGCCAGTGCTCCCCCACACAGCCAGCACTGCCAGTGCTCCCACATAGCCAGAACTGTCAGTGATCCCCCCACACAACCAGCACTGTCAGTGCTCCCCCCACCCAGCCAGCACTGTCAGTGCTCCCACCACACAGCCAGCACTGTCAGTGCTCCCCACACAGCCAGCACTGTCAGTGCTCCCCCACACAGCCAGCACTGTCAGTGCTCCCGCACACAGCCAGCACTGTCAGTGCTCCCACCACAGAGCCAGCACTGTCAGTGCTCACCCCACACAGCCAGCAGTGTCAGTGCTCCCCCACACAGCCAGCACTGTCAGTGCTCCCCCACACAGCCAGCACTGTCAGTGCTCCCCGACACAGCCAGCACTGTCAGTGCTCCCACCACACAACCAGTACTGTCAGTGCTCCCCCACAAAGTCTGCACTGTCAGTTCTCCCCCCACACAGCCAGCACTGTCAGTGCTCCCCCCACACAGCCAGCACTGCCAGTGCTCCCACCACACAGCCAGCACTGTCAGTGCTCCCCCCACACAGCCAGCACAGTCAGTGCACCCCCACACAGCCAGCACTGTCAGTGCTCCCCCACAGAGCCAGCACTGTCAGTGCTCCCCACACAGCCAGCACTGTCAGTGCTCCCCCACACAGCCAGCACTGTCAGTGCTCCCCCACAGAGCCAGCACTGTCAGTGTTCCCACCACACAGCCAGTACTGTCAGTGCTCCCCACACAGCCACCACTGTCAGTGCTCCCACCACACAGCCAGCACTGCCAGTGCTCCCACATAGCCAGAACTGTCAGTGATCCCCCCACACAACCAGCACTGTCAGTGCTCCCCCACCCAGCCAGCACTGTCAGTGCTCCCACCACACAGCCAGCACTGTCAGTGCTCCCCACACAGCCAGCACTGTCAGTGCTCCCCCCACACAGCCAGCACTGCCAGTGCTCCCACCACACAGCCAGCACTGCCCGTGCTCCCACCACACAGCCAGCACTGTCAGTGCTCCCCCACACAGCCAGCACTGCCAGTGCTCCCCCACACAGCCAGCACTGCCAGTGCTCCCACATAGCCAGAACTGTCAGTGATCCCCCCACACAACCAGCACTGTCAGTGCTCCCCCCACCCAGCCAGCACTGTCAGTGCTCCCACCACACAGCCAGCACTGTCAGTGCTCCCCACACAGCCAGCACTGTCAGTGCTCCCCCACACAGCCAGCACTGTCAGTGCTCCCGCACACAGCCAGCACTGTCAGTGCTCCCACCACAGAGCCAGCACTGTCAGTGCTCACCCCACACAGCCAGCAGTGTCAGTGCTCCCCCACACAGCCAGCACTGTCAGTGCTCCCCCACACAGCCAGCACTGTCAGTGCTCCCCGACACAGCCAGCACTGTCAGTGCTCCCACCACACAACCAGTACTGTCAGTGCTCCCCCACAAAGTCTGCACTGTCAGTTCTCCCCCCACACAGCCAGCACTGTCAGTGCTCCCCCCACACAGCCAGCACTGCCAGTGCTCCCACCACACAGCCAGCACTGTCAGTGCTCCCCCCACACAGCCAGCACAGTCAGTGCACCCCCACACAGCCAGCACTGTCAGTGCTCCCCCACAGAGCCAGCACTGTCAGTGCTCCCCACACAGCCAGCACTGTCAGTGCTCCCCCACACAGCCAGCACTGTCAGTGCTCCCCCACAGAGCCAGCACTGTCAGTGTTCCCACCACACAGCCAGTACTGTCAGTGCTCCCCACACAGCCACCACTGTCAGTGCTCCCACCACACAGCCAGCACTGTTAGTGCTCCCACCACACAGCCAGCACTGTCAGCTCTCCCCCACACAGCCAGCACTGTCAGTGCTCCCCCCACACAGCCAGCACTGTCAGTGCTCCCACCACACAGCCAGCACTGTCAGTGCTCCCACCACACAGCCAGCACTGTCAGTGCTCCCACCACACAGCCAGCACTGTCAGCGCTCCCCCACACAGCCAGCACTGTCAGTGCTCCCCCACACAGCCAGCACTGTCAGTGCTCCCACCACACAGCCAGCACTGTCAGTGTTCCCCACGCCCCAGACCCAGCTCCTGATCAGCTGAGAGGCTGTCAGTCAGCGCCAGGAGATACTGATAGGCTGAGAGACTGTCAGTCAGCGGCTGGAGCTCCTGACTGGCTGAGGGGCTTTCAGTCAGTTTTATTTTCTCATTAATTTAATAATTGATGCAACCGGATATTTCACCGCGATCTAGATCTGCTCCCTGAACCTGGACTCAGTCACCACATAAATAAATGTGCTCCCACCGCACAGCCAGCACTGTCAGTGCCCCCCACACAGCCAGCACTGTCAGTGCTCACCCCACACAGCCAGCACTGTCAGTGCTCCCAACACACAGCCAGCACTATCAGTGCTCCCCCCACACAGCCAGCACTGCCAGTGCTCCCACCACACAGCAAGCACTGCCAGTGCTCCACCCACACAGCCAGCACTGTCAGTGCTCCGAACACACAGCCAGCACTGTCAGTGCTCCCACCACACAGCCAGCACTGTCAGTGCTCCCACCACACAGCCAGCACTGTCAGTGCTCCCACCCCACAGCCAGCACTGTCAGTGCTCACCCCACACAGCCAGCACTGTGAGTGCTCCCCACACAGCCAGCACTGTCAGTGCTCCCCGCACACAGCCAGCACTGTCAGTGCTCCCACCACAGAGCCAGCACTGTCAGTGATCCCCCCACACAACCAGCACTGTCAGTGCTCCCCCACCCAGCCAGCACTGTCAGTGCTCCCCCACACAGCCAGCACTGTCAGTGCTCCCACCACACAGCCAGCACTGCCAGTGCTCCCCCACATAGCCAGAACTGTCAGTGATCCCCCCACACAACCATCACTGTCAGTGCTCCCCCCACCCAGCCAGCACTGTCAGTGCTCCCCCACACAGCCAGCACTGCCAGTGCTCCCCCTACACAGCCAACAATGTCAGTGCTCCCCTCACACAGCCAACACTGTCAGTGCTCCCCCACAGAGCCAGCACTGTCAGTCCTCCACCCACACCGCTAGCACTGTCAGTGCTCCCACCACACAGCCAGCACTGTCAGTGCTCCACCACACAGCCAGCACTGTCAGTGCTCCCACCACAAATCCAGCACTGTCAGTGCTCCCCCACACAGCCAGCACTGTCAGTGCTCCCCTCACACAGCCAGCACTGCCCGTGCTCCCCCACACAGCCAGCCCTGTCAGTGCTCCCCCCACACAGCCAGCACTGCCAGTGCTCCCCCCACACAGCCTGCACTGTCAGTGCACCCCACAGAGCCAGCACTGTCAGAGTTCGCCCCACACAGCCTGCACTGTCAGTCCTCCCCCACACACCCAGCACTGTTAGTGCTCCCACCACACAGCCAGAACTGTCAGTGCCCCCCCACACAGCCAGCACTGTCAGTGCTCCCCCACACAGCCAGCACTGCCAGTGCTCCCACCACACAGCCAGCACTGCCCGTGCTCCCACCACACAGCCAGCAGTGTCAGTGCTCCCCCCACACAGCCAGCACTGCCAGTGCTCCCCCACACAGCCAGCACTGTCAGTGCTCCCCCCACACAGCCAGCACTGTCAGTGCTCACCCCACACAGCCAGCACTGTCAGTGCTCCCCCACACAGCCAGCACTGTCTGTGCTCCCCCACACAGCCAGCACTGTCAGTGCTCCCCCACACAGCCAGCACTGTCAGTGCTCCCCCACACAGCCAGGACTGTCAGTGCTCCCCCCACACAGCCAGCACTGTCAGTGCTCACCCCACACAGCCAGCACTGTCAGTGCTCCCCCACACAGCCAGCACTGTCAGTGCTCCCCGCACACAGCCAGCACTGTCAGTGCTCCCAACACACAGCCAGTACTGTCAGTGCTCCCCCACACAGCCACCACTGTCAGTGCTCCCACAACACAGCCAGCACTGTCAGTGCTCCCACCACACAGCCAGCACTGTCAGCGCTCCCACACACAGCCAGCACTGTCAGTGCTCCCCCCACACAGCCAGCACTGTCAGTGGTCCCACCACACTGCCAGCACTGTCAGTGCTCCCACCACACAGCCAGCACTGTCAGTGCTCCCACCACACAGCCAGCACAGTCAGTGCTCCGCCACACAGCCAGCACTGTCAGTGCTCCCCCACAGAGCCAGCACTGTCAGTGCTCCCCACAAAGCCAGCACTGTCAGTGCTCCCCCACACAGCCAGCACTGTCAGTGCTCCCCACAGAGCCAGCACTGTCAGTGTTCCCACCACATAGCCAGTACTGTCAGTGCTCCCCCACACAGCCACCACTGTCAGTGCTCCCACCACACAGCCAGCACTGTCAGTGCTCCCACCACACAGCCAGCACTGTCAGTGCTCCCACCACACAGCCAGCACTGTCAGTGCTCCCACCACACAGCCAGCACTGTCAGCGCTCCCCCACACAGCCAGCACTGTCAGTGCTCCCCCACACAGCCAGCACTGTCAGTGCTCCCACCACACAGCCAGCACTGTCAGTGTTCCCCACGCCCCAGAGCCAGCTCCTGATTGTCTGAGAGGCTGTCAATCAGCGCCAGGAGATACTGATAGGCTGAGAGACTGTCAGTCAGCGGCTGGAGCTCCTGACTGGCTGAGGGGCTTTCAGTCAGTTTTATTTTCTCATTAATTTAATAATTGATGCAACCGGATATTTCACCGCGATCTTGATCTGCTCCCTGAACCTGGACTCAGTCACCACATAAATAAATGTGCTCCCACCGCACAGCCAGCACTGTCAGTGCTCCCCATACAGCCAGCACTGTCAGTGCTCCCCCCACACAGCCAGCACTGTCAGTGCTCCCCCCACACAGCCAGGACTGTCAGTGCTCCCCCCACACAGCCAGCACTGTCAGTGCTCACCCCACACAGCCAGCATTGTCAGTGCTCCCACACACAGCCAGCACTGTCAGTGCTCCCTGCACACAGCCAGCACTGTCAGTGCTCCCAACACACAGCCAGTACTGTCAGTGCTCCCCCACACAGCCACCACTGTCAGTGCTCCCACCACACAGCCAGCACTGTCAGTGCTCCCACCACACAGCCAGCACTGTCAGCGCTCCCCACACAGCCAGCACTGTCAGTGCTCCCCCCACACAGCCAGCAGTGTCAGTGCTCCCACCACACAGCCAGCACTGTCAGTGCTCCCACCACACAGCCAGCACAGTCAGTGCTCCGCCACACAGCCAGCACTGTCAGTGTTCCCCCACAGAGCCAGCACTGTCAGTGCTCCCCACAAAGCCAGCACTGTCAGTGCTCCCCCACACAGCCAGCACTGTCAGTGCTCCCCACAGAGCCAGCACTGTCAGTGTTCCCACCACATAGCCAGTACTGTCAGTGCTCCCCCACACAGCCACCACTGTCAGTGCTCCCACCACACAGCCAGCACTGTCAGTGCTCCCACCACACAGCCAGCACTGTCAGTGCTCCCACCACACAGCCAGCACTGTCAGTGCTCCCACCACACAGCCAGCACTGTCAGCGCTCCCCCACACAGCCAGCACTGTCAGTGCTCCCCCACACAGCCAGCACTGTCAGTGCTCCCACCACACAGCCAGCACTGTCAGTGTTCCCCACGCCCCAGACCCAGCTCCTGATTGTCTGAGAGGCTGTCAGTCAGCGCCAGGAGATACTGATAGGCTGAGAGACTGTCAGTCAGCGGCTGGAGCTCCTGACTGGCTGAGAGACTGTAAGTCAGCGGTTGGAACTCCTGATTGGCTGAGGGGCTTTCAGTCAGTTTTATTTTCTCATTAATTTAATAATTGATGCAACCGGATATTTCACCGCGATCTTGATCTGCTCCCTGAACCTGGACTCAGTCACCACATAAATAAATGTGCTCCCACCGCACAGCCAGCACTGTCAGTGCCCCCCACACAGCCAGCACTGTCAGTGCTCACCCCACACAGCCAGCACTGTCAGTGCTCACCCCACACAGCCAGCACTGTCAGTGCTCCCAACACACAGCCAGCACTGTCAGTGCTCCCCCCACACAGCCAGCACTGCCAGTGCTCCCACCACACAGCCAGCACTGCCAGTGCTCCCATCACACAGCAAGCACTGCCAGTGCTCCACCCACACAGCCAGCACTGTCAGTGCTCCGAACACACAGCCAGCACTGTCAGTGCTCCCACCACACAGCCAGCACTGTCAGTGCTCCCACCACACAGCCAGCACTGTCAGTGCTCCCACCCCACAGCCAGCACTGTCAGTGCTCACCCCACACAGCCAGCACTGTGAGTGCTCCCCACACAGCCAGCATTGTCAGTGCTCCCCGCACACAGCCAGCACTGTCAGTGCTCCCCACACAGCCAGCACTGTCATTGCTCCCCCCACACAGCCAGCACTGTCAGTGCTCCCACCACACAGCCAGCACTGTCAGTGCTCACCCCACACAGCCAGCACTGTCAGTGCTCCCCCACACAGCCAGCACAGTCAGTGCTCCGCCCACACAGCCAGCACAGTCAGTGCTCCCCCACACAGCCAGCACTGTCAGTGCTCCCCCACACAGCCTGCATTGTCAGTTCTCCCACCACACAGCCAGCACTGTCAGTGCTCCCCCACACAGCCAGCACTGTCAGTGCTCCCCCACACAGCCAGCACTGTCAGTGCTCCCCCACACAGCCAGCACTGTCAGTGCTCCCCCACACAGCCAGCACTGTCAGTGCTCCCCCACACAGCCAGCACTGTCAGTGCTCCCACCACACAGCCAGCACTGTCAGTGCTCCCACCACACAGCCAGCACTGTCAGTGCTCCCCCACACAGCCAGCACTGTCAGTGCTCCCACCACACAGCCAGCACTGTCAGTGCTCCCACCACACAGTCAGCACTGTCAGTGCTCTCCCACACAGCCAGCACTGTCAGTGCTCCCACCACACAGCCAGCACTGTCAGTGCTCCCACCACACAGCCAGCACTGTCAGTGCTCCCACCACACAGCCAGCACTGTCAGTGCTCCCCCACACAGCCAGCACTGTCAGTGCTCCCACCACACAGCCAGCACTGTCAGTGCTCCCCCACACAGCCAGCACTGTCAGTGCTCCCCCACACAGCCAGCACTGTCAGTGCTCCCCCACACAGCCAGCACTGTCAGTGCACCCCCCACACAGCCAGCGCTGTCAGTGCTCCCCCACACAGCCAGCACTGCCAGTGCTCCCCCCACACAGCCAGCACTGTCAGTGCTCCCCCACACAGCCAGCACTGTCAGTGCTCCCCCACAGCCAGCACTGTCAGTGCTCCCACCACACAGCCAGCACTGTCAGTGCTCCCACCACACAGCCAGCACTGTCAGTGCTCCCCCACACAGCCAGCACTGTCAGTGCTCCCCCACACAGCCAGCACTGTCAGTGCTCCCCCCACACAGCCAGCACTGTCAGTGCTCCCCCAGACAGCCAGCACTGTCAGTGCTCCCACCACACAGCCAGCACTGTCAGTGCTCCCCCCCACACAGCCAGCACTGTCAGTGCTCCCCCACACAGCCAGCACTGTCAGTGCTCCCCCCACAGCCAGCACTGTCAGTGCTCCCACCACACAGCCAGCACTGTCAGTGCTCCCACCACACAGCCAGCACTGTCAGTGCTCCCACCACACAGCCAGCACTGTCAGTGCTCCCACCACACAGCCAGCACTGTCAATGCTCCCACCACACAGCCAGCACTGTCAGTGCTCCCCCACACAGCCAGCACTGCCAGTGCTCCCCACACAGCCAGCACTGCCAGAGCACCCCCCACACAGCCAGCACTGTCAGTGCTCCCCACGCCCCACACCCAGCTCCTGATTGGCTGAGAGGCTGTCAGTCAGCGCCAGGAGATACTGATTGGCTGAGCGACTGTCAGTCAGCGGTTGGAGCTCCTGATTGGCTGAGAGACTGTCAGTCAGCGGCTGGAGCTCCTGATTGGCTGAGAGTCTGTCAGTCAGCGGCTAGAGCTCCTGATTGGCTGAGATGGTTTCAGTCAGCGGCTGGAGCTCCTGATTGGCTGAGTGGCTGTTCGTAGCGGCTGGAGCTCCTGATTGGCAGAGAGGCTGTCAGTCAGCGGCTGGAGCTCCTGATTGACTGAGAGACTGTCAGTCAGCGGCTGGAGCTCCTGATTGACTGAGAGACTGTCAGTCAGCGGCTGGAGCTCCTGATTGGCTGAGAGACTGTCAGTCAGCGGCTAGAGCTCCTGATTAGCTGAGAGGCTGTCAGTCAGCGGCTGGAGCTCCTGATTGGCTTAGAGGCTGTCAGTCAGCGGCTGGAGCTCCTGATTGGCTGAGAGGCTGTCAGTCAGCGGCTGGAGCTCCTGATTGGCTGAGAGGCTTTCAGTCAGAGTTGGGGCTCCTGATTGGCTGAGAGGCTGTCAGTCAGCGGCTGGAGCTCCTGATTGGCTGAGAGGCTGTCAGTCAGCGGCTGGAGCTCCTGATTGGCTGAGAGGCTGTCAGTCGGCGGCTGGAGCTCCTGATTGGCTGAGAGACTGTCAGTCAGCGGCTGGAGCTCCTGATTGGCTGAGAGGCTGTCAGTCAGCGGCTGGAGCTCCTGGTTGGCTGAGAGGCTGTCAGTCAGCGGCTGGAGCTCCTGATTGGCTGAGAGGCTGTCAGTCAGCGGATGGAGCTCCTGATTGGCTGAGAGGCTGTCAGTCAGCGGTTGGAGCTCCTGATTGGCTGAGGGGTTTTCAGTCCGTTTTATTTTCTCCTTAATTTAATAATTGATGTAACCGGATATTTCACCGCGACCTTGATCTGCTCCCTGAACCTGGACTGAGTCACCACATAAATAAATGTGTTTGTGCAGCAATTTAAATCCATCAGCATAAATCCGACTATTTGTAAATTATATTGAGGCTCGGTGAGGTAATATAATCCTCTCACATCGATATAGAAAAATGTAATAACAGACACGGTCCAGAGGAGGATGAACGTTCCGGAGATGCTGAAGAGTAAAATCATTGACTTCCTTCTGCTCTCCATCTCTGGGTCGCTGCGATTGTCTCCCTGACTCTGGGCCCTCAGTGCCTTCCGGACCCGACTGCTGAGTAAAATGTGTCTGACTGTCAGAGCGTTGGTCAACAGGATTGAGAAGAACGGCACCAATGGGGTTACAACCTGAGAAAACCAGAGATACCCACCCCATCCCGGGTCAGTGACGACGCTGCTCTTTGTGACGCAGAACCACTGGACATTGTCGATTATCCCCCCAGGTTCCGATGTAAAGTACCCGGGGATGTTTTTCACACAGAGCAGGAGGCCGCTTGTGGACAGAACCACAGCCGCAGTTTTCCCGGTGCAATATTTAGTTTTCAGTTTCTGGCAGCGAATGGCCACAAATCGATCAAAGGAGAAAGTGAGGGTGAACCAGACAGAACAGTCCCTGGCTGCAGTGAGCAGGACACCGTTAACACTACACACAGGGGTGAGGGACAGGAAACTCCAGGGGAAATAATAACCACTGATCCTGCTCAGTATGGGTTTAGTGATAATAAACAGCAGATCCGCCGTTGCCATGGCCACCAGGTAGCGAGTGGTGCAGGTAGAGAGGCCACACTTCCACCGACACAGAATCGCAATTCCCAGTATATTAACTGTCAGAGAGAGAAAGGAGAGACGCGGGAAATTACTGGGTAATGAATCTCCCTGTCTGAACCAGGACACAATTGCAGCATCAATATAATGGACAGTGGGTGGGTGGGGGTGTGGGGAGAGGAGTGGGCACAGAGATTAACATTGCAGAGAGGGGAGTAGGAAATGTAACTCCAGTGTTAAAAGTGGGGAATGGGGGGAAAGTGTGAATTGCAGCCCTGTCAGTTTGATGGCAGTGGTAGGAAAATGTTTATAATTCAGAGACCTTTGGGAGAGGTTACATTTCTCATTTAGTCTGATTTACAGGATTCACTCAGGCCGGACAGGTTTCCCAAACCGGATACAAACATATCCGAGATTGTCACCCCAGCTCAATTATTGGACCACACCCCGGATTGGACCGTTCCCTGGACTGGATTTCTGATGGGGTTGGACCCCACTCCTGGTTTATTTGAATACTCCACGATCACTGGAAAACAATAAAAAAAAACGCGGGACCTTCCCACTTCATAACCATGGGAGGAATAGAAATATAGAATGTACAGTGCAAAAGGAGGCCATTCGGCCCATCGAGTCTGCACCGGCCCTTGGAAAGAGAAAACCAGTTCAGCCCACCCCATCCCCATAACCCAGTGACCCCATCTAAATTGTTTGGAAACTGAACACAATTTATCTTGGCCAATCCACCGAACCCGCACATCTTTGGACTGTGGGAGGAAACCGGAGCACCCGGAGGAAACCCACGCAGACACGGGTGAGAAAGTGCAGACTCCGCACAGACAGTGACCCAAGCCGGGAATCGAACCTGGGACCCTGGAGCTGTGAATCAACTGTGCCAACCACTGTGCTACCGTGCAGCCCAGCCTGTCCAGAATAGAGTCTGTCCAGTCTCCAGAACATCCCGAGGGATCACCCCTCCCAGGTTTAGTCATTCGTACAGCACCCGCTCCCAGGAATCCCCCATTGCCATGTCTGGAACATCCCAACATCACTGTTCCCAGGAATCCATCCTCTCCCTGTTTGAAAACAATCCCTGCCAAGCTTTTGTCAGGAATATTCCCACTCCGGCATTGGACATTCCCCAGGGTTCACTTGGCCGGAATAGACTTTCTCCAGATTTGGACTCATTGGATTCATCAAAAAAGTAGGAAAATTCCAAAACAAGAGCGTTAAGATGGAGGGGAAAGTTCCCAGAATAAAGTAGTTGAAATTAAAGTTACGTCCTGCGGGATGCGTCATCCTAATTGGACGATGAGATGTTGCTCCTCCAGCTTGCGTTGGGCTTCACTGCATTCTGGCAGCAGGCCAAGGACAGACATGTGGGCCCGAGAGCAAGGTGCTGAGTTAACATGGCCACAACAGGAAGGCTGGGGCCATGCTGTGGGCTGAGTGAAGGTGTTCCTCAAAGCAGTCTCCCAGTCTGCGTTTAGTCTCCCCAATGTAGAGGAGTCGGTATTGGCAGCAGCGAATACAGGAGAACAAACTGAAGGCACAGAAGTGAAACGCTGCTTCCCCAGAAAGGAGAGTTTGTTGCTGAGAACCGGGACACGGGAGGAGGTAAAGGGACAGTTGTTGCACCGTCTCTGATTGCAGGGGAAGGTGCTGGGGGAAGGGAAAGGGGTGTGGGGTGTGAGGGGGAAGTGGACAAGGGGGAGGGAGCCGTACCTGAGGAATGCAGAAATTGAGGGGGGTGGTTGGAGAGAGGTGAAGATGTGTTTGGTGGTGACATCATGCTGGAGTTGGCAGAAATGGAGGAGGATTTCCCATTCAATGGGGAGGCTGATGGTGTGGAAAGTGAGGAGAGGAACCCTATCATGTTTCCGGGAGGGAGGGGGCTGTGTGAGGACAGAGGTGTGAGAAGTGAATTGAACACGATTGAGAGCCCTGTTAACAAAGGAAGGTGGTGGGGACGGCCCGGTTAAGGAAAAGACAGACATGCCAGGGGGGCTACTTTCGAAGACGCCAGCATCAGATCAGAGGCGATGGAGGCGGAGAAAGTGGGAGAATGCGATGCAGTCTTTACAGGAAGCAGGGTATGAGGATCTGAACACAACCCTCGTGTTGGGGAACGGAGGTGCAGAGGGATTGGACGTCCATTGTGAAGATTAGGCGGTTAGGGCCAGGGAAATGGACCTTGTTTGTATGACATACGACACCAGAGGAATCAGGAACCATAACATCCCCACAGTGCAGAAGGAGGCCATTCGGCCCATTAAGTCTGTACCAAACCTCTGAAAGAGTACCTCAACCAAGCTCACTCCCCCGCCTATCTCATTAACCCCTTAATCTAACCTACACATCTTTTTGGACACTACGGAGTAATTTAGCATGGCCAATCCACCTAACCTGCACATCTTTGGGCTATGGGAGGTAATCGGAGACCCGGAGGAAACCCACACAGACAGGGAGAAAAAGTACAGTCTCCACACAGACAGTCACCCAAGGTGGGAATTGATTTCGGGATCCTGCTGCTGTGAGGCAGCAGTGCAAACCACTGTGTCACTGTGACACCACTGTCTTTGGGAAGGGGCAGAACAGGGTAAAGCGGATGGAATCAAGATGGGAAGAAATGATCTTGGTGGGGCTGGAACAGGTCGAAATAATGGGTGCACTGGGACTTTCCTGTTTGTGGATTTTGGGAAGGAGGTAGAAGCGGGAGGTTGATGCAGGATGTGTGGGGTTGTGGGACTATGATGTCCAAGGCTGAGGACAGAAGATATCCAGAGTCAACGAGGTCAGTGAAAGCCCTGGAAACAATATCCTGATGTTTGGTGGTGTGCTGCTGGTCCAGGGGGAGGTACCAGGATGGGCCTCAGAGCGGACGGTCGGCTGTGAGGAAGAGGTCAGGACACCAGACAATAATGACACCACCCTTGTGAGCAGCTTAGATCACCAAGCCAGGGTTGGATATCAGAGAGAGGATTGGAGCAAGTTTAGAGTGAGTCAGGATAGAGTTGGTGAGAGGCACAGAGAAATTGAGACGGTCGATGTCGCACTGACAGATCTCAATGAAAAGATCAAGAGCTGATAGGAGGCCAGAGGGCGGGGTCCAGGTAGAGGGAGATTACTGGAGGCGGATAGATTTCAACAACAAATATTTATTAAATAGACAGAAACAGCAGAGACAATATTATCTATTCACTGATCAACATCAGAATAATTACCAAAGAATTGAGAAGCAGAAGTAGGTCTCTGTTATTCTTGCATTTAGAACAGAATATAATCACATCTTCCAGTCACAATGTCAACAGTTGGAAGCATTGAATTAGAAGTCTGAGTTAAAAGAAATCCAGTAACACAGAGTATACTAAATAGTCGGCACATATTCCAAAGTCAACATTATTCCTGACACATTTCATCCAATTATTGCAATAACTACCAGAAATAATAGATCTGAGTAGTATGATGGATGTTAAACAATTTGATTTTTCTAAAGGCCGTCAGTAAGATCCGACATAACAGACTGATGGGTAATCTCAGAGCCAGTGGAGTTAGGGGACACAGCAGCAGGATGGACACATGCTGGCGACACACACAGAAAACAGGGAGAGGAGTTAAAGGGATTTAGGCTGATTGGTGGAAGGTGGGAAGTGGTGTTCCACAAGGATCAGCACTGGGATCACTCTCCTTCACCATTCCCATCAACAGTATGGGATCGGGAAGCAGAATGATAATTACACAATTTACAGACAGAATCAAATTGAGAGTGATAGTGAATACAGAGGCAGAATACAACTAATTACAGGCACACATTTATCATTAATTATGAATTTGCAAAGTGGGTATTTCAATGGGACATTAATGTCCCGACAGATCAGTGTCCGCTGCTGCATTTTGATCAGAACAATACGTCCCCCAATCACTCCTTGGAAAACAAGTGTGTGAATGGACTGGAGGGGTTTCTGGCTTCAGGTGAATAGATTCACAAATCGTGTGAAGCAGAAAGACAGTTTAAAAACACCCATAAAAATTGATCAAACATGTGAGTTCACTTCAGGATGAATAGGAATGAGAAAATATCACAAAACCTAGTGGAATACTGCACTGTTGTGGGATTTATGAAACATTAGAGTGTGGGTGATATCTGTTCCTGTTAGAGTAGATCAATAGAAAACAGAGATAGAGACATTGCACTTCATACAATAAATATCAAACATCTTCAAAACACAGCCAAACTCTTCCTGTTTTCAACCTATTCCAAAGTTAAAACACACAGAGAGAACTCCACAGAATGGAGCGACCCCTCACCAATAAAATACATCATTTCAAAATAGAACCAACTAATTTCAGTCCAGTTACTGACCCACACACAATACAATTCTACACGGACAGATAGTCCCAGTAATAGAGAGATAATTGGATCAGATATCCCACTCTGGTGAGAGACCCACAGTCAGTACAATTCTACACTGACAGACATTTCCAGTAATCCTTCTTCACTGCTGTCAGATATTCCACACTGGTGTGGGACCCACAGTCAGTACAATTCTACACTGACAGATACTTCCAGTAATCCTTGTTCACCGCTGTCAGATATTCCACTCTGGTTAGTGATCCACACACAGTACAATTCCACACTGACAGATACTTCCAGTAATCCTTGTCCACCGCTGTCAGATATTCCACTCTGATAGTGACCCACACTCAGTACAATTCTACACTGACAGATACTTCCAGTAATCCTTGTTCACCGCTGTCAGATATTCCACTCTGATAGTGACCCACAGTCAGTACAATTCTACACTGACAGACACTTCCAGTAATCCTTGTTCACCGCCGTCAGATATTCCACTCTGATAGTGACCCACAGTCAGTACAATTCCACACTGACAGATACCCACACTCAGTGTGATTTAATTCTTTCTCCTCCTAAACCTCCGTTCAGAGAGATTGCCTTCACTGAGATCCAATCTAACATTATACAAAATTCCACTCAATATAATAACTTCCCCGGTCAGAGATCCAGTGAGTTACAAACAGAGGTTTATTGTGAGTTGATGAAAGGGATTCAAACCATTGACATGCTTGAATACATTTGACAATTATATCGTTGACCAGGTGTCGATATAACAGTGAGCACGAGATCAGGATCAGGTATTTTCAGTCCCAGTTTAAAATCAGAGAGCCGCTCACACACAGATTAACACAACTTCAATGGTGACAGTCACTTACCAGGAACACCAACAATAGCCAGGATTGGGTAGAATACTTTCTCAACCATATCAATTGGACGATGCATTTTCAGTGTGAAGTGATGTGTCCCTTCCTGCGATTGGCAATCTCTCTGTCTAAAACTCTGAGGTTATATATCCTCCAAGCTTTTAATTAATACCCTGTGGAACCACACAAGGGAAATTGAGGTTGTGACATCGTTTAACTTATTTTTCAAGATGTGAACAAACAGATTACGATATTGTGTTCAGTGAAAGTAAATATTATTTTTCTGAGTGAGTGACCTCTTTGCAAACACCGGACGGTGTTGATCACATTGTTCAACTAACATTAACAGAAAGGATGCTGTCCACTCAGACACCATCAGTCCCATCTCTACATCTCAGATTGTTTCAGTGATAACCTTCACTCCACTGTAACCATTCAGTGATTCAGTTCCAATTGTCAGTGTGTTTCTCTGGGTGAGTCCACTGCACTTTGGGGTGTAGCTGCCTCTGTAACTGTGACCATTCAGTGATTCAGTTCCAATTGTCAGTGTGTTTCTCTGGGTGGTTCCAATGCACTCTGGGTTGTAGCTGTCTCTCTAACTGTGACCATTCGGAGATTCAGTTCCAATTGTCAGTGTGTTTCTCTGGGTGGTTCCACTGCTCTCTGGGATGTAGCTGCCTCTGTAACTGTGACCATTCAGTGATTCAGTTCCAATTTTCAGTGTGTTTCTCTGGGTGGTTCCACTGCACTCTGGGGTGTAGTTGTCTCTGTGACGGTGACCATTCAGTGATTCAGTTCCAATTGTCAGTGTTTTTCTCTGGGTGGTTCCACTGCACCCTGGGGTGTAGCTGTCTCTATAACTGTGACCATTCAATGATTCAGTTCCAATTGTCAGTGTGTTTCTCTGGGTGGTTCCACTGCACCCTGGGGTGTAGCTGTCTCTGTAACTGTGACCATTCAGTGATTCAGTTCCAATTGTCAGTGTGTTTCCCTGTGTGGTTCCACTGCACTCTGGAGTGTAGTTGTCTCTGTGACGGTGACCATTCAGTGATTCCGTTCCAATTGTCAGTGTGTTTCTCTGGGTGGTTACACTGCACTCTAGGGTGTAGCTGCCTCTGTAACTGTGACCATTCAGTGATTCAGTTCCAATTGTCAGTGTGCTTCTCTGGGTGGGTCCACTGCACTCTCGGCTGTAGCTGCCTCTGTAACTGTGACCATTCAGTGATTCAGTTCCAATTGTCAGTGTGTTTCTCTGGGTGGTTCTACTGCACTCTGGGATGTAGCTGCCTCTGTAACTGGGACCACTCAGTGATTCAGTTCCAATTGTCAGTGTGTTTCTCTGGGTGGGTCCACTGCACTCTGGGGCGTAGCTGTCTCTATAACTGTGACCATTCAATGATTCAGTTCCAATTGTCAGTGTGTTTCTCTGGGTGGTTCCATTGCACTCTGGGGTGTAGCTGTCTCTGTCACTGTGACCATTCCTTTATTTTATTTCAGTAGTTTCTGTTTGAGCATAAGTAGAACATTTCAATGTCTCCAAAATCTGGAAGTATTTAAAGCGCAAAGTATGTGATCCCAAATCTAAATCTGATTCAGCCCCTCAAACTAAGAAAATATTTAGCATCATTCGAACCTCAGAAAACTCAGAGGCTGCAGCAGCAACAAACTCATCACCTCAGAGAGCAGCATTAATACATAGTCAGCAGTGAAAACTAGTACCCCGTCTCTAACTGACACCGGCCTCCATCTGATACACACTTCAACTGGGAGAGAGGCGGGGTGAGATTTGGAGGAAGAGAGAACTGGTGTGTGAGATGTGCTGATAGAAGACAGGGTGAGAGAGAAAGAGGGTGTGAGGAGAGATATTGGGAGAGAAAGAGGGTGGAGAAATAAAGGATAAAACGGGAGAAGGAGGTGGATTGTCTGAGAGAAAGGGAAGCAGAAAGTGGAGAGGGTGAGTGGCTGAGGGAGGCAGATTGGGTGAGAAGGATGGTGTATTAAATACTCACATAATCTTAGACATAAGTACAGGAGAGAGCGACTGAGTGACTGAGGGAGCGGGAGAGGGAACGATAGTGAGGGAAAGTGTGAGAGAGGGAAAGAGAGTGAGAGAAAGTGTGATAGAGGGAAAGAGTGTGAGAGAAAGTGTGAGAGAGGGAAAGAGTGTGAGAGAAAGTGTGAGAGAGGGAAAGAGAGTGAGAGAAAGTGTGATAGGGGGAAAGAGTGTGAGCGAAAGTGTGAGAGAGGGAAAGAGTGTGAGAGAAAGTGTGAGAGAGGGAAAGAGAGTGAGAGAAAGTGTGATAGGGGGAAAGAGTGTGAGAGAAAGTGTGAGAGAGGGAAAGAGTGTGAGAGAAAGTGTGAGAGAGGGAAAGAGTGTGAGAGAAAGTGTGAGAGAGGGAAAGTGTGAGAGAAAGTGTGAGAGACGGAAAGTGTGAGAGAGGGAAAGAGTATGAGAGAAAGTGTGAGAGAGGGAAAGAGTTTAAGACAAAGTGTGAGAGAGTGAAATAGAGTCAGAGACATTGTGAGAGAGGGAAAGAGAGTGAGAAAAAGTGTGAGAGAGGGAAAGAATGTGAGAGAACGTGTGAGAGAGAGAAAGAGTGTGAGAGAAATTGTGAGAGAGGGAAAGAGAGTGAGAGAAATTGTGAGAGAGGGAATGAGAGTGAGAAAAAGTGTGAGAGAGGGAAAGTGTGAGAGAGGGAAAGATTGTGAGAGAAATTGTGAGAGAGAGAAAGAGAGTGAGAGAAATTGTGAGAGAGGGAAAGAGAGTGAGAAAAACTGTGAGAGAGGGAAAGAGAGTGAGAGAAAGTGTGAGAGAGGGAAAGTGTGTGAGAGAAAGTGTGAGAGCGGGATAGAGAGTGAGAGAAAGTGTGAGAGAGGGAAAGAGTGTTAGAGAAATTGTGAGAGAGGGATAGAGAGTGAGAGAAAGTGTGAGAGAGGGACAAAGTGTGAGAGAGAGAAAGAGTGTGAGAGGAAGTGTCATTGAGGGAGTTTTGTGAGAGGGAGGGAGGCATGGAGGGAGAGAGATATAGGGATGGAGACAGAGAGGGACAGAGTGTGAAAGTGTCTAACGGATATGTGAGAGAGGGAGGGAGGGAGGCATGATGCAGAGAGAGAGAGGGGGGGGGAGAGTGAGAGAGAGGGACAGAATGTGAGAGAGGGGTAAGTGTGAGACAAGGGAAATCTGCTAGAGAGAGTGGGAGAGTGGGAGTGAGTATCTATGAAGAAGAAAGTATGTGAGAGGCAGGAACTTGAGAGAGGGAGTGTGAGAGATGGAGGGATTGTGAGAGATGGAGGGTGAGAGAGGGAGAGAGTGTGAGGAAGGGAGAGTGAGTGAGACAGGTAGATTGTGTTAGACAGGAAGAGAGTGTGAGAGAGGGAGAGCGTCTGACAGGAGACAAAGTGGGAGACAGTGGGAGATAGGGAGGGTGACTGAGGTAGAGAATGTGTCAGAGGGAGAGAAAGTGAGGGGGAGAGTGTGAGAGAGGGTGAGAGTGCTCGAGAGGGAGGGAGTACAAAAGAGAGAATGCGAAAGGGGAGAGTGGGAGAGAGTGTGAGAGAGGGGGAAAGTGTGAGAGAGGGAGGGTGAGAGAGGGAGGGTGAGAGAGTGAGAGAGTGTGAGAGAGTGAGGCACTGCGAGAGAGGGAGGGAGTGTGAGAGGGGGACAGAATGTGATAGAGGGAGAGAGTGTCAGAGAGGGAGACAGTTTGAGAGAGGGAGAGAATGTCAGAGAGGGAGACAGTGTGGGAGAGGGAGAGAGTGTGAGAGAGGGAGAGAGGGAGAGAGTGTGAGAGAGGGAGAGAGTGTGAGAGAGGGAGACAGTGTGGAAGAGGGAGAGAGTGGGAGAGAGGGAGAGAGTGTGAGGGAGGGAGAGAGTGTGAGAGAGGGAGAGAGTGAGACACTGTGAGAGAGGGAGGGAGTGTGAGAGGGGGACAGAATGTGATAGAGGGAGAAAGTGTCTGAGAGGGAGACAGTGTGAGAGAGGGAGAGAGTGTGAGAGAGGGAGACAGTGTGGGAGAGGGAGAGAGTGTGAGAGAGGGAGAGAGTGTGAGAGAGGGAGACAGTGTGGGAGAGGGAGAGAGTGTGAGAGAGGGAGAGAGTGTGAGAGTGGGAGGCAGTGTGGGAGAGGGAGAGAGTGTGAGGGATTGTTGAGAGGGAGAGAGTGTGAGCGAGGGAGAGACTTTGAGAGTGGTAGGTAGTGTGGGAGAGGGAGAGATTGTGCGAGGGGGACAGAGTGTGAGAGAGGGAGACAGTGTGGGAGAGGGAGAGAGTGTCAGAGAGGGAGACAGTGTGAGAGAGGGAGACAGTGTGGGAGAGGGAGAGAGTGTGGGAGAGGGAGAGACTGTGAGAGTGGGAGGTAGTGTGGGGGAGGGAGAGAGTGTGAGAGGGGGACAGTGTGAGAGAGGGAGACAGTGTGGGAGAGGGAGAGAGTGTCAGAGAGGGAGACAGTGTGAGAGTGGGTGGCAGTGTGGGAGAGGGAGAGAGTGTGAGAGTGGGTGACAGTGTGGGAGAGGGAGAGAGTGTGACAGAGGGTGACAGTGTGGGAGAGGGAGAGAGTGTGAGAGAGGGAGAGAGTGTGAGAGTGGGTGACAGCGTGGGAGAGGGATAGAGTGTGAGAGTGGGTGACTGTGTGGGAGAGGGAGAGAGTGTGAGAGTGGGTGACAGTGTGAGAGAGGGAGAGAGTGTGAGAGAGGGAGACAGTCTGGGAGATAGAGAGATTGTGAGAGAGGGAGACAGTGTGAGAGTGGGAGGCAGTGTGGGAGAGGGAGAGAGTGTGAGAGTGGGAGGCAGTGTGGGAGAGGGAGAGAGTGTGAGAGTGGGTGACAGTGTGGGAGAGGGAGAGAGTGTGAGAGTGGGAGACAGTTTGGGAGAGGGAGAGAGTGTGAGAGAGGGAGACAGTGTGAGAGTGGGTGACAGTGTGGGAGAGGGAGAGAGTGTGAGAGAGGGAGAGAGTGTGAGAGAATGAGAGAGTGTGAGAGTGGGTGACAGTGTGGGAGAGGGAGAGAGTGTGAGAGAGGGAGACAGTGTGAGAGTGGGAGAGAGTGTGAGAGTGGGTGACAGTGTGGGAGAGGGAGAGAGTGTGAGAGTGGGAGACAGTGTGGGAGAGGGAGAGAGTATGAGAGTGGGTGACAGTGTGGGAGAGGGAGAGAGTGTGAGAGAGGGAGACAGTGTGAGAGTGGGTGACAGTGTGGGAGAGGGAGAGAGTGTGAGAGTGGGTGACAGTGTGGGAAGGGAGACAGTGTGAGAGTAGGTGACAGTGTGGGAGAGGGAGAGAGTGTGAGAGAGGGAGACAGTGTGAGAGAGGGAGACAGTGTGAGAGAGGGTGAGAGTGTGAGAGAGGGAGAGAGTATGAGAGTGGGAGACAGTGTGAGAGTGGGTGACAGTGTAGGAGAGGGAGAGAGTGTGAGAGAGGGAGAGGGAGAGAGTGGGAGGCAGTGTGGGAGAGGGAGAGAGTGTGAGAGTGGGAGGCAGTGTGGGAGAGTGAGAGAGTGTGAGAGTGGGCGGCAGTGTGGGAGAGGGAGACAGTGTGAGAGTGGGTGACAGTGTGGGAGAGGGAGAGAGTGTGAGAGTGGGATGCAGTGTGGGAGAGGGAGACAGTGTGAGAGTGGGTGACAGTGTGAGAGAGGGAGAGAGTGTGAGAGAGGGAGAGAGTGTGAGAGAGGGAGACAGTGTGAGAGTGGGTGACAGTGTGGGAGAGGAAGACAGTGTGAGAGTGGGAGGCAGCGTGGGAGAGGGAGAGAGTGTGAGAGTGGGAGGCAGCGTGGGAGAGGGAGAGAGTGTGAGAGTGGGAGACAGTGTGGGAGAGAGGGGGAGAGTGTGAGAGTGGGTGACAGTGTGGGAGAGGAAGACAGTGTGAGAGTGGGAGGCAGCGTGGGAGAGGGAGAGAGTGTGAGAGAGGGAGAGAGTGAGACACTGTGAGAGAGGAAGGGAGTGTGTGAGAGAGAGAGAGAGAGAGTGAGAGAGGGAGACAGTGTGGGAGAGGGAGAGAGTGTGAGAGTGGGAGGCAGTGTGGGAAAGGGAGAGAGTGTGAGAGTGGGTGACAGTGTGGGAGAGGGAGAGAGTGTGAGAGAGGGAGAGAGTGAGACACTGTGAGAGAGGAAGGGAGTGTGTGAGAGAGAGAGAGAGAGAGTGAGAGAGGGAGACAGTGGGGGAGAGGGAGAGAGTGTGAGAGAGGGAGGGATTGTTGAGAGGGAGAGAGTGTGAGAGAGGGAGAGAGTGTGAGCGAGGGAGGGAGTGTGAGAGAGGGAGAGACTGTGAGAGTGGGTGACAGTGTGGGAGAGGGAGAGAGTGTGAGAGTGGGAGGGATTGTTGAGAGGGAGAGAGTGTTAGAGAGGGAGAGAGTGTGAGAGTGGGAGACAGTGTGGGAGAGGGAGAGAGTGTGAGAGAGGGAGGGATTGTTGAGAGGGAGAGAGTGTGAGCGAGGGAGAGAGTGTGAGAGTGGGTGACAGTGTGGGAGAGGAGAGAGTGCGAGAGAGGGAGACAGTGTGAGAGAGGGAGAGAGTGTGAGAGAAGGCGACAGTGTGAGAGAGGGAGACAGTGTGGGAGAGGGAGAGAGTGTGAGAGTGGGTGACAATGTGGGAGAGGGAGAGAGTGTGAGCGTGGGAGGAATTGTTGAGAGGGAGAGAGTGTGAGCGAGGGAGAGAGTGTGAGAGAGGGATAGTGTGAGAGAGTGAGGGTGAGGGAGGGCGAGAGTGCAAGGGAGAGCTGGAGTGTGAGGGAGTGCTCTTGGAGGTACAAAGAACAAAGAACAAAGAAATGTACAGCACAGGAACAGGCCCTTCGGCCCTTCAAGCCCGTGCCAACCATGTTGCCCGACTAGACTACAATCTTCTACACTTCCGGGCTCCGTATCCCTCTATTCCCATCCTATTCATGTATTTGTCAAGATGCCCCTTAAATGTCACTATCGTAAAGATATGTGGAACTGGGTATCAGGGGGAAACACAATCCCGATTCATACATTTGCTGAGGAAACAAACTTGTTCCTAAATTATAAAATCAGATCCTGGATGAAGTAAATGTCCTCCATGCAGTATTGCACCATTTAAGTTGTGAATAACTGACAGAGTGTGATAGGTCAGTTATTGTGCAGAGCTGGCATAGAACTTGTCTTTCCCCAGTCAGAGGCCAGAAAGCAAACACGTGGCACAGCCGCTTTTAAAAATAATTGTAAAGCAACCTGAAAAAAGATAGCCCTCCCTCTAATTATTAAATGTGCGTCTGCTTTTATTGGGAGCAACACAGATGTTTTCAATATTAAAGCACAGGCAGCGCCCAGGGTCAGACAGATTGGAACTTACAATGACGTTGATGCTGTGAAGTAAGCAGTGAGCTAAAGCGGGCGCTGGGTTCACACACGGACACAGTGAATAGAAAGGATTACAGTGAGAATACTCGCGGCGCGGGGGAACTTGGAGGGAACCTGCAGGTGTTGGTCCCATCATCTCCCAGCCAGACCACATCCAAAGCCTTTAAAATGCGTGAAGTCCCGAAGGAGGACATTCATTCCTGGGGCTGGTTTAGCACACTGGGATAAATCGCTGGCTTTTAAAGCAGACCAAGGCAGGCCAGCAGCACGGTTCAATTCCCGTACCAGCCTCCCCGAACAGGCGCCGGAATGTGGCGACTAGGGTCTTTTCGCTGTAACTTCATTTGAAGCCTACTTGTGACAATAAGCGATTTTCATTTCATTCCGTTTCATTTCATTCCGTTTGACCTCAGCAGCTCTGTAGATGAGCAGATGATTCAATCCCACTGCACTGCCCTTTCCCTGGAGACGTATATTTGATTTCTGTCGCTCCTACCATTCCCTGTGAAACCACTGTTGTATCTGCCGGCACCAGTGTCCCAGGCCGTGCAGACCAGATCAGAACCACTCGCTGTGTGAATCGTTTAGAAGCAGTTTTCCCTTCGGGATGATTGGATCGGCTGGGGCTGGGTTATTGGGAATAAAAGACGATGATGTGAGAATCCTTCCACACATTTAAGATGATAAAGTTTTGGATAATCTGAATGTAAATGAACTGTTTCCATGAACAATATAAATATCTGTTGGAAAGATGTAACTGAAGTATATGATCATGCAGCTACATTCATCAGGAGTAATGCAGAGCCGGAACTGATAACAAATGACAACATGGGGAGACTACACGGTCACTCACACCTCCTCCACCATTCAATTTAATCACTGCTCAGCTTCTGCCTCAATGTCATTTCCCGCTTGTTCCTCACATCCTTTCATTACCTCATTTTCTGTAAGAATAATGGAGGCTGACACCCAAAGCCATATTTCAAACCGAGTTGGACATTTACGGCCGTAAGACCATAAGAAAAAGGAGCTGAACTTGGTCACTCGGCCCAGCGAGCCTGCTCCGCCAGTCAATCATGGCTGATATGTTTCTCACCCTCATTCTCCTACCTTCTCACCTTCTCCCCATAACCCCTGATCTCCTTATTAACCAAGAACCTATCTATCTCTGTCTTAAAGACACTCAGTGATTTGGCCTCCACAGCCTTCTGTGGCAGAGTCCCACCGATTCACCACCCTCGGGCTGAATAAATTCCTCCACATCGCTGTTTTAAAGGATCGTCCCTTTAGTCTGAGACAGTGTCCTCTGGTTCTAGTTTTTCATACAAGTGGAAACATCCTCTCCACATCCACTCTGTCCAGGCCTCACAGTATCCTGGAAGTTTCAATAAGATACCCCTCATCCTTCTTAACTCCAACGAGTACAGACCCCAGAGTCCTCAACCGTTCTTCATACGACAAGCTCTTCATTCCAGGGATCGTTCTAGTGAACCTCCTCTGGACCCTTTCCAAGGGAAGCATGTCCTTCTTCAGATACGGGGCCCAGAACTGCTCACAATACTCCAAATGGGGCCTGACCAGAGACTTATACAGCCTCAGAAATACATCCCTGCTCTTGTACTCGCGCCCTCTCGACATGAATGCTAACATTGCAATTGCCTTCCTAACTGCCGACTGAACCTGCCCGTTAACCATAAGAGAATCGTGAACAAGGCCTCCCAAGTCCCTTTGTGCTTCTCATTTCCGAAGCATTTCCACTTTTAGAGAATAGTCAATTCCTCCATTCCTCCTTCCAAAGTGCATAACCTCACACTTTTCCATATTGTATTCCATATTCCACTTGTTTGCACAATCTCCCAGCCTCTGAGTCCTTCTGCAGCCCCCCCCCCCTCCCTCCCCCCACCGCTTCCTCAATACTACCTGTCCCTCTACAGATCTTTGTGTCATCTGTAAACTCAGCAATAGTGCCTTCGGCTCCTTCTTCCAGATCATTAATGTATATTGTGGAAAGTTGTGGTCCCAGCACAGACCCCTGAGGCACACGACGAGACACCGGCTGCCATCCTGAAAAAGACCCCTTTATCCCCACTCTCTGCCTTCTGCCAGTCAGCCAATTCTTTTTCCATCCCAGGATCTTGCCCTGAACACCATGGGCTCTTAACCAATTTAACAGACTGGAATGCGGCACTATGTCAAAGGCCCTCTGGAAATCTACATAAATCGCATCCACTGGTTCTCCCTTGTCTAACTTCCTTGTCACTTCCTCAAAGAACTCTAACAGATTTGTCAGACATGACCTCCCCTTGACGAATCTGTGCTGACTCAGTCCTATTTTATCCTGCACTTCCAAGTACTCCGCAATCTCATCTTTAATAATGGATCTAAAATCTTACCAATGACCGAAGTCAGGCTAACCGGCCGATAATTTCCCGTCTTCTGCCTCCCTCCCTTCTTAACCAGCGGTGCTACATTAGCCACTTTCCAGTCCTCTGGGACCCTTTCTGCCTCCAGTGATTTCTGAAAGATCACCACCACTCCCTCCACAATCTCCTCAGCTATCTGTTTTAGAACCCTGGGATGTAGTCCATCCGTCCAGGTCATTCATCCACCTTCAGACCTTTCGGTTTCCGCAGAACCTTCTCCTTAGTGATGGCCACGGCCCTCCCCTCTGCCCCCTGGCTCTCCTGGAGCTCTGGCATCCCACTGGTGTCTTCCACCGTGAAGGCTGATGCAAAGTAACTATACAGTTCGTCTACCATTTCTTTGTCACCTATTGTTACTTCTCCAGTCACATTTTCCAGTGGTCCAATGTCTTTTTTTGTCTCTCTCTTACCTTTTATATATTGAAAAGAACATCTCCCTATCTTCTTTTACATTACTAGCTAGCTTGTCCTCAAATTTCATCTGCTCCTCCTTTATTGCTGTTTCAGTTTTCCTCTGCTCACAATTAAAGGCTTCCCAATCTTCCGGCATCCCACTATTCCGCGCCACATTGTATGTTTTTTATTTTGATTTACTGCTCTCCTTGACTTCCCTCGTGAGCCATGGACTCCTTGTCCTCCCCTTGGCATGTTTCCTCCTCCTTGGGATGAAATTCTGTTGTTCCTCCCGAATAACCCCCCAAAACTGCTGCCATTGCTGTCCCACTGTCTTCCCTGCTCGTCTCCTTTTCCAATCAACTCTGGCCAGCTCCTCCCATGCCTTTGTAGTTACCCCTATTTAATTGTAATACTGTTACATCTGACTCCAGCTTCTCCCTCTCAAACTGCAGGGTAAATTCTATCATATTGTGGTCACTGCTCCCTTCGGGTTCCTTCACCTTAAGTTCCCTAATCAAGTCTGCTTCATTACACATCACCAAATCCAGAATTGCCTGTTCCCCAGTCGGCTCTGTCACAGACTGCTCCAAAACAACATCTCATTCCACAAATTCCATTTCTTGGGATCCACGATCAACCTGATTTTCCTGCATGTTGAAGTCCGCCATGATTATTGTAATATTTACTTTTTTACATGCCTTTTCTATCTCCTGATTTATTTTTTGCTCCACCTCTTGATTACTGCTCCGAGTCCTGCAAATAAGTCCGATCAGAGTCTTTTTATCGATTCGATTCCTCAACTCTGTCCATAGGGAATCTCTGCCTTCTGATCCTATATCGCTCCTTGCTATCGATTTAACTTCATTCCTTCCTCACAATGGAGCCCCACCTCCTTTACCCACCTGCCTGTCCTTTCGATAGAACACTTGCACATTTTGATCCCAGCCCTGATCACCTTGTAGCCACGTCTCTGTGATTCCAACAACATCGTACCAGCCAATTTCAATGTGCGCAACATGCAAATTCACCTTGTTCCGTACACTGCACACGTTTAGGTCCACCACCCTCAATGCTGCATTGAGCACCTCCCTTCTCACCCTCGGCACCTTTTTTGCTCTGCCTGAGGGTGATGTTGTTCAGGTATTTGTGTTCTCCATTTCCCATTCAGTTATTACACCTGCTGAGCTACCGCTCTGGTTCCCACTCCCTTTCATATTAGTTTCAATTCTCCCGGGTGACACTAACAAGCCTCCCAGCGAGGATAGTGATGTCCCTCCAGTTTAGAAGCTGCCCGCCCTTCTTGTCCAGGTCCCACATTTCCCGGAATATCGCCCAATGGCCCAGAAATCTGAAACCCTCCCTCCTACACCACCAGTTTAGCCACGAGTTTAGCTGTACTATCCTCTTGTTTCTAGCCTCACTCTCACGTGGCACAGGGAGTAATCCTGAGATTCCAACCCGAGAGGTCCTGCTTTTTAGCTTACTGTCTAACTTCCTGAACTCCTTCTGCAGGGCCTCATCGCTCTTCCTGCCGATGTCGTTAGTACCGATGTGAACTAAGACCTCTGGCTGTTCACCCTCCCCCTTCAGGACGTCCTGTGTTCGTTCAGAGACAACCTTGACCCTGGCACCAGGCAGACAACATACCAACCTGGAGTCTCTTTCCTGTCCACAGAAGCGCCGATCTGTGCCCCTTTCTATAGAGTCCCTGTAACTATCGCTTTCCTTCACTTTACCCTCCCCTGCTGAGTAACAGAGCCAGCTGTGGTGCCACTGTTCTGGCTGCTGTTGTTTTCCCCTGAGATGCTATCCCCCAACTGTATCCAACACAGTATACCTATTAGAGAGGGGGACAGCCACAGGGGATTCCAGCGCTGACTGCCTGCCCGTTCCAGCAGTCATCCACCGAACTATCTGCCTGCACCTTAGGTGTGACCACGCCTCCAGAACGTCTACCTATGATGCTTTCCGCCACCTGTATGCTCCTCAGTGCATCCAATTGCTGCTCGAACCGAACCACGCGGTCTGCGTGGAGCTGCCATTGGCTACACCTGCTGCAGACGCAGTTGACTGGAACACTGGAAGCGTCACGGTTCTCCCACATCTCACAGTTAGAGCACTGCACCCTCTGAGTGACATTTATGCACTAGTTAATTCATTCAAAATAATCACTTAAATTATTATCAGATTAAGTTACAATTAACGATATGGTCCTGCGCTGGATTTTTACTGTAAATAAATGTTAAATTCTAATCCCTGCTCTCAGGTTTACTTACTCCTCTGCCCATTTAATGAATTAGTTACTGCAGTTGTATAGAACCTGAATTACATGAGTAACACATGAACAGAATGGGAATACAGGGATACGGACCACAGGAAGCGCAGAAGATTATAGGTCAGATGGGCAGCAAGTTCAGCACAGGCTTGAGGGCCGAAGGGCCAATATAGAATCATAGAATCATAGAAGTTTACAGCATGGAAACAGGCCCTTCGGCCCAACCAGTCCATGCCGCCCAGTTTTTACCATTAAGCTAGTCCCAGTTGCCCGCATTTGGCCCATAACCCTCTATACCCATCGTACCCATGTAACTATCTAAATGCTTTTTAAAAGACACAATTGTACCCGCCTCTACTACTACCTCTGGCAGCACATTCCAGACACTCACTACCCTCTGAGTGAAGAAATTACCCTTCTGAATCTCTCCCTGCTCACCTTAAACCTATGCCCTCTAGTTTTAGACTCCCCTACCTTTGGGAAAAGATGTTGACTATCTACCTTATCTATGCCCCTCATTATTTTATAGACCTCTATAAGATCACCCCTAAGCCTCCTACGCTCCAGGGAAAAAAGTCCCAGTCTATCCAGCCTCTCCTTATAACTCAAACCATCAAGTCCCGGTAACATCCTAGTAAATCTTTTCTGCACTCTTTCTAGTTTAATAATATCCTTTCTATAATAGGGTGGCCAGAACTGCACACAGTATTCCAAGTGTGGCCGTACCAATGTCTTGTACAACTTCAACAAGACGTCCCAACTCCTGTATTCAATGTTCTGACCAATGAAACCAAACATGCCGAATGCCTTCTTCACCACCCTGTCCACCTGCGACTCCACCTTCAAGGAGCTATGAACCTGTACTCCTAGATCTCTTTGTTCTATAACTCTCCCCAACGCCATACCATTAACTGTGTAGGTCCTGGCCTGATTCGATCTGCCAAAATGCATCACCTCACATTTATCTAAATTAAACTCCATCTGCCATTCGTCGGCCCACTGGCCTAATTGATCAAGATCCCGTTGCAACCCCAGATAACTTTCTTCACTATCCACTGTGCTACCAATCTTGGTGTAATCTGCAAACTTACTAACCATGCCTCCTAAATTCTCATCCAAATCATTAATATAAATCACAAATAACAGTGGACCCAGCACCGATCCGTGAGGCACACCACTGGTCACAGGCCTCCAGTTTGAAAAACAACCCTCTACAACCACCCTCTGTCTTCTGTCGTCCAGCCAATTTTGAATCCAATTGGCAACCTCACCCTGGATCCCGTGAGCTTTCACATTCTGCAACAACTTACCATGCGGTACCTTGACAAAGGCTTTGCTAAAGTCCATGTAGACAACGTCTACTGCACTGCCCTCATCTACCTTCTTGGTCACCCCCTCAAAAAACTCAATCAAATTTGTGAGACATGATTTTCCACGCACAAAGCCATGCTGACTGCCCCGAATCAGTCCTTGCCTCTCTAAATGCTTGTAGATCCTGTCTCTCAGAATGCCTTCTAGCAACTTACCTACTACAGACGTTAGGCTCACCGGTCTGTAGTTCCAAGGCTTTTCCCTGCTGCCCTTCTTAAACAAGGGCACAACTTTCGCTACTCTCCAATCTTCAGGCACCTCAGCTGTGGCTGCTGATGATTCAAATATCTCTGTTAGGGGACCCGCAATTTCCTCCCTAGTCTCCCACAACATCCTGGGTTACATTTCATCAGGTCCCGGGGATTTATCTAACTTGATGCGCTTTAAGACTTCCAGCACCTCATCCTCTTTAATATGCACACTTCTCAAGACATCACTATTTATTTCCTTTAGTTTCCTAACATCCATGCCTTTCTCCACCGTGAATACCGATGAGAAATATTCATTCAGGATCTCACCCAACTCTTGTGGTTCTGCACATAGATGTCCTTGTTGATCCTTAAGAGGCCCTACTCTGACCCTAGTTACTCTTTTTCCCTTTATGTATCTGTAGAAGCTCTTTGGATTCTCCTTTGCATTATTTGCCAAAGCAATTTCATGTCCCCTTTTTGCCCTCCTGATTTCCCTCTTAACTCTATTTCGACAATCTTTATACTCTTCAAGGGATCCACTTGATCCCAGTTGCTTATGTACGTCATATGCCTCCTTCTTCTTTTTGACCAGAGTCTCAATATCTCGAGTCATCCAGGGTTCCCTACTTCTACCAGCCTTGCCCTTCACTCTGAAGGGAATGTGCTTACCCTGAACCCTGGTTAACACATTTTTAAAAGCCTCCCATTTACCAGCCGTCCCTTTGCCTGCCAATAGTCTCTCCCAATCTACCTCTGAAAGTTCCTGTCTGATACCATCAAAATTGGCCTTGCCCCAATTAAGAATTGTAACTCTTGGGCCAGACCTATCATTCTCCATAGCTATCTTAAAACTAATGGAGTTATGGTCACTTGTCCCAAAGTGATCCCTCACTAACACTTCTGTCACTTGCCCTTCCTTATTTCCCAAGACGAGGTCAGGTTTTGCCCCCTCTCTAGTCGGGCCATCCACATACTGAATGAGAAATTCCTCCTGAATACACTCAACAAATTTCCCTCCATCCAAGCTCCTAATGCTATGGCTGTCCCAGTCAATGTTGGGAAAGTTAAAGTCCCCTACTATTACCACCCTATTTTTCTTGCAGCTATCTGTAATCTCCTTACATATTTGCTCCTCAATTTCCCGCTGACTATTTGGGGGCCTGTAGTACAGTCCTTTCAAGGTGATCTCTCCCTTCTTATTTTTCAGTTCCACCCATATAGATTCAGTGGGCGAACCCTCGGATATATCCCCTCTAAGTACTGCCGTGATGTTCTCCCTAATCAAAAACGCCACTCCCCCTCCTCTCTTATCTATGTTGTACTTTTATTTGTGCCTTGTTCCTTGTTCTAACTATTTGTATCAGGTATTGCTGAGTCCGGAGACCAAAATCGCAATCAAGAGTCTATGTTACAAGTGTTTGTCTTGAACAACGAACACGAGGTAATGGGACTGAGAGACTGGAGGAGATAATCCCATACCTTCCGGGCCAGACAGCGGAAGAGAAGGCATCATGTGTTCAACTATTAATATGATAATAATAATCTTTATTAATAATAAAAATATGTATTGTCACAAGTAGTCCCACATTAACACTACAATGAAGTTACTGTGAAAATCCCCTAGTCGCCACACTCCGGCACCTGTTCGGATACACAGAGGGAGATTTTAGAATGTCCAACTCACCTCACAACATGTCTTTCGGGACTTGTGGAAGGAAACCGGATCACCCGGAGGAAACCCACGCAGACACGGGGGGAACGTGCAGACGACACACAGACAGTGACACAAGCCGGGAATCGAACCTGGGACCCCGGAGCTGTGAAGCCAGTGTGCTAACCACTGTGCTATCATGCCGGCCTTCAAATCAGGAATCCTGAAGAATTGGGAGAGTATCGGTATCACGGAGAGCTATGGATCTGCTGTGTAATACTGAGAAATAAATCACCAAGGCCATGGCAGGGTTTGATTCTCCTCCAATCCGCCAGCTCCAATCTTAACCATCGCATTAGACCTCGGCATCGATCAGTCCGTTAAACATGGGGAACAGACTCTAGTTGAGAAATAATGAATGGAAACAATGGTTGATCACTCTCTTATTGTGAAACAGTCAGTATTTTCCCGAGGAGAAACACTACAGGATACAGAAGGCAACCAAAAGGACCAGTCTCCCCAACAACACCAGCGGGAGTTTGTAGTTATCCAGTTCCAGCAGTCAGATAACCTCAATAATTTAAATAAATATGTGACACAATATATAATTGTTTCTCAGCCCATTACTTCCCGGATTCCATTATTTAAATTGCTGGGACGTCTTCAGTAGAAACATGCAGAGAGATCACAATGTATTCCACCACATAGCAGCGATATGTCTAGTAACTAATGGAATTAAAACCTGAAAGATAATTTCTGGTACTCATAGACATTTCTAAATGCATATTATTGTGAAAAGCATAAAGGTTTCTAGACATATTCGCTAATCATTGGACGGAAAATAATTATGTTCCTGGCATGATGATTCGATAGAAAGATAATCACAGTTTAGTTAATTGTGAGCAGAAATGTGCATGTTCAGTTTATTGTGTTATTATAGGAAGGTCAGGAATTACTGACTCTATTTGAAAGAACAATCTTATTATGATTATTGTCTGAACAATATTAATTTACGCCTCAGATTACTGGAATAATCAATCCTTCAATAATCACTTTCAAAGTTGCAATTAAATGTTTTTCATTATTTACTGTGTTCAATGGACTGAAAACGAATGTGATGCTTTCTATCAATGTTGTGCAAACATGATGGTGAAATATATGTCATCCTGCCTTCCATCATTGGATTTCAGAGATCATAGAATTCACAGTGCAGAAGGAGGCCATTCGGCCCATCGAGTCTGCACCGGCTCTTGGAAAGAGCACCCTACCCAAGCCCACACCTCCACCCTATCCCCATAACCCAGCAACCCCATCCAACCTAAGAGCAATTTAACGTGACCAATCCACCTAACCTGCACATCTGTGGGAGACAATCAGAGCACCCGGAGGAAACCCACGCAGACACGGGGAGAACGTGCAGACTCCGCACAGACAGTGACCCAAGCGGGAATCGAACCTGGGACCCTGGCGCTGTGACGTCATAGTGGCACCACTGTGCTACCGTGCTGCCTGATTTGCTCAGTTTTCTTTGGTAGAAACAGGCAGAGAGAATTCTCACACTATTCAGTCATGGCACAACTATGATATATGAAATTCAATCCTGAGACGTAATTGCTGGTATCATAGACATGGAAAATATTTCCCAATACATATTATTGTGGGAAGTTAAAAGATTTATTCATACCGTTAGTGATCAATGGATTAATCAGTTTCTTGCCATGATAATTCTCTTGGAAAATGATCATCGGTTTAATGTCCTGTACCCTGTTCTCGGTCCGGCCAGCCCCGTTATCCGGCGCTGCCCACCCACCGCCACAACGGGATTCTCCGTTCCCGCAGCCGGTCAGTGAGGTTTCCCGTTGTGGCCACCCCACGGCGTGGGGAAACCCGCGGACATGGGGGCGCTGCCGGCGAAGGGGAGGATCCTGCCCAGGGAGAATCCCATTGATTGGGATTGTGAGCTGAACAAATGCATTTTTTATTGATGCCTTTATTGTTGTGTGGTCAGGAATTACAGATTCTATTCCACTGATTAACAATCTTCATTTGATTGTGGTCTGAACAGTAATTAGAAACCGCCTGTGATTATTGCAATAAACAATCCTTTGACAATCACAGTGAAAGATGCAATGAAATGTTTTTAGTTATTTGCTGTGTTTAATGGACTGAAAACTAATTTGTTATTTTCTATCAATGTTGCACAAATAATAATTAGTTGTGTCATGCTTGTTGGACATTGACATAATGAGCTGTTCGCTGATTTAATTCAACCTCGCAATGAATGAATGAGATAATTGTTTATTGGACCAAACAATCAATTCAAGTTCACTCTGATTATTGGGATGAACGATGTTAACAGGTGGTTAATCTTCCACAGAAAATAATTAAATAATTCAAGTAAAAATCAGTAGACCCGTCAGAACTTCACCAGTTTAAATACATTTAATGTTGGGACATTCATTAAAATATCTGAGCCATTTTAACAAATAGTTCTTCCATATTCACTTTGATTATTGGGTGTAATGATTAAAAGTTAGTTACTCTAACTCTTGGACTGATGAAGAATTAGCTCTTCACTTTTATGCGGAATCCAAGCAGTATAAAATATATTGGCCCTCAGGACAATCCCAACGAAAGGCCATTTGAAAAGGGACCTGCTGCAGTGACTGATGTTGTCTCCAAATCCCGCAGCCTACTCACCCCTCTCTGGGGTTGGGTGATATCTTGGCTTGGGCGATCTCTGCCGTTCGGTGATATCTGGCGTTGGGTGATCTCTGGCGTTGGGTGATCTCTGGGTTTGGGTGATATCTGCGGTTGGGTGATATCTGGGGTTGGGTGATGTCTGGGGTTGGGTGATATCTGGGGTTGGGTGATGTCTGGGGTTGGGTGATAGCTGGGGTTGGGTGATATCTGGGGTTGGGTAGTATCTGGAGTTGGGTGATATCTGGGGTTGGGTGATATCTGGGGTTGGGTGATGTCTGGGGTTGGGTGATATCTGGGGCTGGGTGATATGGGGGGGTTGGGTGATCTCTGGGGGTTGGGTGATCTCTGGGGTTGGGTGATACCTGGGCTTGGGCGATATCTGGGGCTGGGTGATAACTGGGGTTGGGTGATCTCTGGGGTTGGGTGATATCTTGGGTTGGGTGATATCTGGGGTTGGGTGATATCTGGGGCTGGGTGAAAGCTGGAGTTGGGTGATATCTGGGGTTGGGTGATCTCTGGGGCTGCGTGATCTCAGGGGTTGGGTGATATCTGGAGTTGGGTGATTCTGGGGTTGGGTAATATCTGGGGTTGGGAGATCTCTGGGGTTGGGTGATCTCTGGGGTTGGGTGAGTCTGGGGTTGGGTGATATCGGGGGTTGGGTGATATTTGGAGTTGGGTGATATGTGTAGTAGGGTGATATCGGGGGTTGGGTGGTATCTGGGGTTGGGTGCTATCCGGGGTTGGGTGATCTCTGGGGTTGGGTGATCTCTGGGGTTGGGTGATCTCTGGGGTTGGGTGATATCTGGGGTTGAGTGATCTCTTGGGTTGGGTGATATCTTGGGTTGGGTGATATCTGAGGTTGAGTGATATCTGGGGTTGGGTCATCTCTGGCGTTGAGCGATATCTGGGGTTGGGTGAGACCTGGGGTTAGGTGATATCTGGGATTGGGTGATCTCAGGCGTTCTGTGATATCTGGGGTTGGTTGATATCTGGGGTGGGTGATATCTGGGGCTGTGTGATATCTGGGATTGGGTGACATCTGGTGTTGGGTGATATCTGGAGTTGGGTGATATCTGTGGTTGGGTGATATCTGGGGTTGGGTGATCTCTGGGGTTGGGTGATCTCTGGGGTTGGGTGATCTCTGGGGTTGGGTGATATCTGAGGTTGGGTGATATTTGGGGTTGGGTGATATCTGTAGTTGGGTGATATCGGGGGTTGGGTGATATCTGGGGTTGGGTGCTATCCCGGGTTGGGTGATCACTGGGGTTGGGTGATCTCTGGGGTTGGGTGATCTCGGTGGTTGGGTGATATCTGGGGTTGGGTGCTATCCCGGGTTGGGTGATCTCTGGGGTTGGGTGATCTCTGGGGTTGGGTGATCTCGGTGGTTGGGTGATATCTGGGGTTGAGTGATCTTTGGGGTTTGGTGATATCGGGGGTTGTGTGATCTCTGGGGTTGACTGATATCTGGGGCTGGGTGATCTCTGGGGTTGGGTGATATCTGGGGCTGGGTGATATCTGGGGTTGGGTGATAGCTGGGGCTGGGTGATATCTGGGGTTGGGTGATATCTGGGGCTGGGTGATATCTGGGGTTGGGTGATATCTGGGGCTGGGTGATCTCTGGGGTTGGGTGATATCTGGGGCTGGGTGATATCTGGGGCTGGGTGATATCAGGGGTTGGTTGATATCTGGGGTTGGTTGATATCTGGGGTTGGGTGATCTCTGGGGCTGGGTGATATCTGGGATTGGGTGATATCGGGGGGGTGCTTCGGTGATATCCGTTGGGTGCTGATATCTGTTCTGCGGTAATGTTTGCCGGGGCATGAATTCAAGACTGGATTCATATCCGGGGGGGGGGGGTGCTATAATAAAATTAATAATCCCTTGTCACAAGTATATTTCACTGATGTCACTGTGAAAAGCCCCTAGTCGCCATAGTCCGGCGCTTGTTGTGGAGGCCGGCACGGGAATTCATCCCGCGCTGCTGGCATTGTTCTGCATTGCAAGCCAGCTATTTAGCCCACTGTGCTAAACCAGCCCCTGTTGGGCTGTTTAGGATGGGGGTGGGGTGTCATCGGGCGGGATGATACCTGGCTGGGCGCATCAGGGGTTTGTTGGGCATTTCCGGTGGTTAATATCGAGGGTGGGACCATAGAGTAGAATCATAGCATCAACAGTGCACAAGGAGGTTATTCGGCCCATCAAGTCTGCACGAGCCCTTACAAGAGCGTCTCATCTAAGCTCCCACCTCTGCCCCATCCCCGTAACCCAGTAACCCCCCTGGGGATGTATCGTGGAGGGGGTGATGACGGGGAGGGGGAGATATCGGGGAGCGGGAGATATTGAGGAGGGGGTGATATCGGGGAGGGAGTAGTACTGGGGAGGGGGTGATATCGGGGAGGGGGTGATATCGGGGAGGGGGGTAATCGAGGAAGGGGGTGATATCGGGGAGGGGGTGATATCGGGGAGGGGGTGATATCAGGGTGGGGGTGATATTGGGGAGGGGGTGATATTGGGGAGGGGGTGATATCGGGGAGGGGGTGATATCGGGGTGGGGGTGATATCGGGGAGGGGGTGATATCGGGGAGGGGATGATATCGGGGTTGGGTTGATATCGGGGTGGGGGTGATATTGAGGATGGAGTGATATCGGGAGGGAGTGGTATTGGGGAGAGGGGTGATATCGGGGAAGGGGTGATATCGGGAGGAGGGGGTGATATCGGGGAGGGTGTGATATCGGGGAGTGGGTGATATCGGGGATGGGGTGATATCGGTGGGGGAGTGATATCGGGTAGGGGGTGATATCGGGGAGGGGGTGATATCGGGGAGGAGGTGATATCGGGGTGGGGGTGATATCGGGGTGGTGGTGATATCGGGGAGGGGATGACATCGGGGAGGGGGTGATATCGGGGAGGGGGTGATATCGGGGTGGGGGTGATATCAGGGAGGGGGTGATATCGGGGAGGGGATGATATCGGGGTTGGGTTGATATCGGGGTGGGGGTGATATTGAGGATGGAGTGATATCGGGAGGGAGTGGTATTGGGGAAAGGGGTGATATCGGGGATGGGGTGATATCGGGAGGAGGGGGTGATATCGGGAGGAGGGGTGATATCGGGGAGGGGGTGATATCGGGGAGGGGGTGATATCGGGGTGGGGGTGATATCGTGGCGGGGGTGATATCGGGAAGGGTGTGATATCTGGAAGGGGGTGATATCGGGGAGGGGGTTATATCGGGGATGGGGTGATATCGGGGAGGGGGTTATATCTGGGAGGGGGTGATATCGGGGAGGGGGTGATATCTGGGAGGGGGTGATATCTGGGACGGGCTGATATCGGGGAGGGAGTGATATCTGGGAGGGGGTGATATCTGGGACGGGCTGATATCGGGGAGGGGGTGATATCTGGGAGGGAGTGATATCTGGGACGGGCTGATGTCGGGGAGGGGGTGATATCGGGGAGGGAGTGATATCTGGGAGGGGGTGATATCTGGGACGGGCTGATATCGGTGAGGGGGTGATATCGGGGAGGGGGTGATATCGGGGAATTTAGTGATATCGGGGAGGGTGTGATATCTGGGACTGGCTGATATCGGGGAGGGGGTGATATCTGGGAGGGGGTGATATCTGGGACGGGCTGATATCGGTGAGGGGGTGATATCGGGGAGGGGGTGATATCGGGGAATGGGTGATATCGGGGAGGGTGTGATATCTGGGACGGGCTGATATCGGGGAGAGGGTGATATCTGGGACGTGCTGATATCGGTGAGGGGGTGATATCGGGGAGGGGGTGATATCGGGGAATGGGTGATATCGGGGAGGGTGTGATATCTGGGACGGGCTGATATCGGGGAGGGGGTGATATCTGGGAGGGGGTGATATCTGGGACGGGCTGATATCGGGGAGGGGGTGACATCGGGGAGGGAGTGATATCGGGGAGGGGGTGATATCGGGGAGGGGGTGAAATCGGGGAGTGGGTGATATCGGGGAGGGAGTGATATCTGGGACGGGCTGATATCGGTGAGGGGGTGATATCGGGGAGGGGGTGATATCGGGGAGGGGGTGATATCGGGGAGTGGGTGATATCGGGGAGGGGGTGATATCGGGGTGGGGGTGATATCGGGGAGGGGGTGATTTCGGCGAGGGGGTGATATCGGGGAGGGGATGATATTGGTGTGGGGGTGATAACGGGGAGGGGTGATGTCCGGGGAGGGGGCGATATCCGTGGTGGAGTGATATCGGGGCGGGTGTGATATCGGGGAGTGGGTGATATCCGGGGTGGGCGGAGGGGCAGTGCTGCGGTGTCTATTGGGACACAACAATCCCGACGACCCAATGGGGCCAATGGGCAGCAGATGCCGCCACTGCGATTGTGCCACACCCATCCCAGCATGCCCTGCGTGCTGGCGTCAACCATCTTGTATTGCCATAAGAACATAAGAACTAGGAGCAGGAGGAGGCCATCTGGCCCCTCAAGCCTGCTCCACCCTTCAATGAGATCATGGCTGATCTTTTGTGGACTCAGCTCCACTTTCCGGCCCGAACACCATAAACCTGAATCCCTTTATTCTTCAAAAAACTATCTATCTTTATCTTAAAAACATTTAATGAATTAGCCTCTACTGCTTCACTGGGCAAGGAATTCCATAGATTCGCAACCCTTTGGGTGAAGAAGTTCCTCCTAAACTATGTCCTCTATCTACTTCCCCTTATTTTGAGGCTATGCCCCCCTAGTTCTGCTTTCACCCGCCAGTGGAAACAACCTGCCCGCATCTATCCTATCTATTCCCTTCATAATCTTATATGTTTCTATAAGGTCCCCCCTCATCCTTCTAAATTCCAACGAGTACAGTCCCAGTCTACTCAACCTCTCCTCGTAATCCAACCCTGGGATTAACCGAGTGAATCTCCTCTGCACACCCTCCAGTGCCAGTACGTCCTTTCTCAATTAAGGAGACGAAAACTGAACACAATACTCCAGGTGTGGCCTCACTAATACCTTATACAATTGCAGCATAACCTCCCTAGTCTTAAACTCCATCCCTCTAGCAATGAAGGACAAAATTCTATTTGCCTTCTTAATCACCTGTTGCACCTGTCAACCAACCTTTTGCGACTCATGCACTAGCACACCCAGGTCTCTCTGCACAGCAGCATGTTTTAATATTTGATCATTTAAATAATCATCCCTTTTGCTGTTATTCCTACCAAAATGGGTAACCTCACATTTGTCAACATTGTATTCCATCTGCCAGACCCTAGCCCATTCACTTAGCCTGTCCAAATCCCTCTGCAGACTTCCAGTATCCTCTGCACTTTTTGCTTTACCACTCATCTTAGTGTCGTCTGCAAACTTGGACACATTGCCCTTGGTCCCCAACTATAAATCATCTATGTAAATTGTGAACAATTGTGGGCCCAACACTGATCCCTGAGGGACACCACTAGCTACTGATTGCCAACCAGAGAAACACCCATGAATTCCCACTCTTTGCTTTCTATTAATTAACCAATCCTCTATCCTTGCTACTATTTTCCCCTTAATGCCATGCATCTTTATCTTATGCAACAACCTTTTGTGTGGCACCTTGTCAAAGGCTTTCTGGAAATCCAGATATACCACATCCATTGGCTCCCCGTTATCGACCGCACTGCTCATGTCCTCAAAAAATTCCACTAAATTAGTTAGGCACGACCTGCCCTTTATGAACCCATGCTGCGTCTGCCCAATGGGACAATTTCCATCCAGGTGCCTCGCTATTTCTTCCTTGATGATAGATTCCAGCATCTTCCCTACTACCGAAGTTACGCTCACTGGCCTATAATTACCCGCTTTCTGCCGACCTCCTTTTTTAAACAGTGGTGTCACGTTTGCTAATTTCCAATCCGCCGGGACCACCCCAGAGTCTAGAGAATTTTGGTAAATTATCACTCGTGCATTTTCAATTTCCCTAGCCATCTCTTTCAGCACTCTGGGATGCATTCCATCAGGGCCAGGAGACTTGTCTACCTTTAGCCCCATTAGCTTGCCCATCACTACCTCCTTGGTGATAACAATCCTCTCAAGGTCCTCACCTGTCATAGCCTCATTTCCATCAGTCACTGGCATGTTATTTGTGTCTTCCACTGTGAAGACCGACCCAAAAAACCTGTTCAGTTCCTCAGCCATTTCCTCATCTCCCATTATTAAATCTCCCTTCTCATCCTCTAAAGGACCAATATTTACCTTCGCCACTCTTTTTTGTTTTATGTATTTGTAGAAACTTTTGCTATCTGTTTTGATATTCTGAGCAAGTTTACTCTCATAATCTATCTTATTCTTCTTTGTAGCTTTTTTAGTAGCTTTCTGTTGCCCCCTCTTGTGTTGCCAGGGGAGACACCCGGCAGCCATCTTCTGTTGCCAGGGGGACGCCCGGCAGCCATCTTGTGTTGCCAGGGGAGACTCCCGGTGGCCATCTTGTGTTGCCAGGGGCGTTTCCCTCAGCCATCTTGTGTTGCCAGGGGAGTCTCCCGGCAGCCATCTTGTGTTGCCAGGGGAGACTCCCGGTGGCCATCTTGTGTTGCCAGGGGAGTTTCCCTCAGCCATCTTGTGTTGCCAGAGGAGACGATGTCAGTCAGTGGGTGGCCCGCGCACTGCCTGCTGGGATAGTGACTCTCCCGCACATGCGCACGGACAGCTCTGTGTGAAGCCTCCATTGTCTGAAGCATTATTCCTGCCATAAGACCCAGAGTCCTCAACCGTTCCTCATACGACAAGCTCGCCTCCGCCTCCTGACTCCGGCTTCACTCTCGGTTCTCAAACACCCATTCCCCTTTCCTTGGAGGGTCAGCGGCCTCTGGCGGCAGCGGGACAGCGGCCTCTGGCGGCGGGGGGGACAGCGGCCTCTGGCGGCGGGGGGACAGCGGCCTCTGGCGGGGGGGAGACAGCGGCCTCTGGCGGGGGGGAGACAGCGGCCTCTGGCGGCGGGGGGACAGCGGCCTCTGGCGGCGGGGGGACAGCGGCCTCTGGCGGGGGGGGGACAGCGGCCTCTGGCGGGGGGGGGACAGCGGCCTCTGGCGGCGGGGGGATAGCGGCCTCTGGCGGCGGGGGGACAGCGGCCTCTGGCGGCGGGGGGACAGCGGCCTCTGGCGGCGGGGGGACAGCGGCCTCTGGCGGCGGGGGGGGGACAGTGGCCTTTGACGGGGGGGGGGACAGTGGCCTTTGACGGGGGGGGGCAGCGGCCTCTGGCGGCAGCGGGACAGCGGCCTCTGGCGGCGGGGGGACAGCGGCCTCTGGCGGCGGGGGGGGGGGACAGTGGCCTTTGACGGGGGGGGGGGCAGCGGCCTCTGGCGGCAGCGGGACAGCGGCCTCTGGCGGCAGCGGGACAGCGGCCTCTGGCGGCAGGCGGAGAGCGGCCTCTGGCGGCGGGGGGACAGCGGCCTCTGGCGGCGGGGGGACAGCGGCCTCTGGCGGCGGGGGGGGGGGACAGTGGCCTTTGACGGGGGGGGGGCAGCGGCCTCTGGCGGCGGGGGGTCAGCGGCCTCTGGCGGCGGGGGGTCAGCGGCCTCTGGCGGCGGGGGGTCAGCGGCATGTTTGATGGGATCCATCCATCCATCCATCCATCCATCCATTCATCCCTCCATCCCTCCATCCCTCCCTCCCTCCCTCCATCCCTCCATCCCTCCAACCATCCATCCCTTCATCCATCCATCCATCCATTCATCCAGTCAGTCCTGGGAATGGTTGATGGGATCCATCCATCCATCCATCAATTCATCCAGTCAGTCAGTCCTGGGAATGGTTGTTGGGATCCATCCATCCATCAATCCATCCATCCAGACAGTCAGTCAGTCCTGGGATTGGTTGATGGGATCCATCCATCCATCCATCCATCCATCCATCCATCAATTCATCCAATCAGTCAGTCCTGGGAATGGTTGATGAGATCCATCCATCCATCCATCCATCCATCCATCCAGTCAGCCAGTCAGTCCTGGCAATGGTTGATGGGATCCATTCATCCATCCATCCATCAATTCATCCAGTCAGTCAGTCCTGGGAATGGTTGATGGGAACCATCCATCCATCCATCCAGTCAGTCAGTCAGTCCTGGGAATGGTTGATGGGATCCATCCATCCATCCATCCATCCATCCATCCATCCAGTCAGTCAGTCAGTCAGTCCTGGGAATGGTAGATAGGGTCCATCAATCCATCCATCCATCCATCCATCCATCCATTCACCCAGTCAGTCAGTCCTGGGAATAGTTGATGGGATCCATCCATCATTCTATCCATCCATCCATCCCTCCATCCCTCCATCCCTCCATCCCCCCTCCCTCCCTCCCTCCCTCCATCCCTCCATCCCTCCAACCCTCCATCCCTCCATCCATCCATCCATCCATCCATCCAGTCAGTCAGTCAGCCAGTCCTGGGAATAGTTGATGTGATCCATCCATCCATCCATCCATCCATCCATCCCCCCTCCCTCCCTCCCTCCCTCCATCCCTCCATCCCTCCAACCCTCCATCCTTCCATCCATCCATCCATCCATCCATCCAATCAGTCAGTCAGTCAGTCCTGGGAATGGTTGATAAGATCCATCCATCCATCCATTCATCCAGTCAGTCAGTCCTGGAAATGGTTGATGGTATCCACCCATCCATCCATCCATCCATCAATCCATCCAGTCAGTCAGTCAGTCCTGGGAATGGTTGATGGGATCCATCCATCCATCCATCCAGTCAGTCAGTCAGTCCTGGGAATGGTTGATGGGATCCATCCATGCATCCATCCATCCATCCATTCATCCAGTCCTCGGAATGGTTGATGGCATCCATCCATTATTCCATCCATCCATTCATCCATCCATCCAGTCAGTCAGTAAGTCAGTGCGTCAGACCTGGGAATGGTGGATCGGATCCATCCATACATCCATCCATCCATCCAGTCAGTCAGTCCTGGGAATAGTTGATGGGATCCATCCATCCATGGGAATGGTTGATGGGATCCATTCAACCATCCATCCATTCACCCAGTCAGTCAGTCCTGGGAATAGTTGATGGGATCCATCCATCCATCCATCCATCCATCCATCCATTCATCCATCCATCCATCCATCCATCCATCCATCCATCCATCCATCCATCCATTCATCATCCATCCCTCCATCCCTCCATCCCTCCATCCCTCCTTCCCTCCCTCCCTCCATCCCTCCATCCCTCCAACCCTCCATCCCTGCATCCATCCATCCATTCATCCATCCAGTCAGTCAGTCAGTCCTGGGAATGGTTGATGGGATCCATCCATCCATCCATCCATCCATCAATTCATCCAGTCAGTCAGTCAGTCCTGGGAATGGTTGATGGGATCCATCCATCCATCCATCCATCCAGTCAGTCAGTCAGTCCTGGGAATGGTTGATGGGATCCATCCATCCATCCATCCATCCATCCATCCACCCATTCATCCAGTCAGTCAGTCCAGGAAATTGTTGATTGGATCCATCCATCCATCCATCCATCCATCCAT